>NW_002987809.1:49403-67035 GCF_000006295.1 Pediculus humanus corporis
AAAAAAAAAAAAAAAAAAAAAAAAATTTCATTTAAACTAATATGCTTGTTTACATCAACATATTGGAAAATTTTTTTAAATATTGTCATACCTTCGTATAAGAATATTTCACTTTAATTTGTTTAATTAATTAAACATTCCACCTTGTAGGTAAATCGTTTGGAAATTTATTAATTTTTTTTTTTTTGTATATATATATATAACAAAAAGAAATTAAGAAATTGTGGAGGGGGGGGGGAAATTAAATAAAAATTCAAAAATGAAAGTAGTAATATGTTATTATATCCTTATACAATAATTATCAATTGAATTTGTTTAACCTTGACCTTTGATCAAAATATTTTTAAAAAAATATATAAAAAATTATTTTGTTTGCAATATAAATGTTGTCTTTCTGTTATGTGATGATTATAAATAGATATTTTGTGATTGTGGAAAAGAAAAAGCAAGAAAAAAATAGACTAAATAATTGAGTTTGCATTGCTTGTTTCCGCCTTATTTAAAAAAAAAAAAAATAATTAATTAGTATTTAAAAGTGTGAGTAGATGATTTAAAGTTTAAAAAATAGAAAATTCATAAATGTTCAACAACATCAAGTTAATTTTTTTTTTTTTATATAATTATTTTTTCTCCTTATTTTTCTTCTAAAATTTATCCAGACTACATTTATTCCCTTTACTCGAGTTTCGAAAAAATTTCAACGTTTCATATTATTTTAATATCAATTTTATATTAAATTTTTTACAATAATAATTTATTAAATAAATAATTATAATAACTGTTAAGTTGGTAACTACTGAAACAATATTGCATTAAAAACTCTCGTAATACACTCTAATACAAATTATTGATTTATTTATTAATATTCTTGTACTTTTAGCAATAAATATTTTAAATATCTTGCTTCGTAAGCAACGGTATTTTTTCCAGTAAATGCTTCGTCCATTCCACCCAATGGATCATCTAAAATTGTTTTTATATTTTTTCCATACACTAAAACAAAACCAAAACTTTAGATATATTTCTTTTTTTTTAAAAAAAAAAGTTTTATTTCCTTCAACTTACTTTCACATTGTTCTAAAAACAATAAACATTCTTGAAAAACAGAATCTTTAATAACTATTATATGTTTTGCTAAATTTTCAATCATTGACATAAAACTTCTTTTCGCATAAAACCTGAAAATGATGAATATTTTATCATTATAATTTAATATTTACTGTAAAACATTTTATATAAATAATTACCAGGTATCTATTCCTAGTTTTTTATTATAAGGTTCCATACTTTTAATTACTCTTGAAATACCAAATTCATAATTTCCTCTGGCGCAATATAAAGTTCTTAAAAAGTCAATAAATATTGTAAAATTTTATTATTATTTAATTTAATGTTAATAATTCAATTAATTGATTTTTTTAAAAAAAAAAAAAAAATTATACCCTATAACTAAATTAACTATACATAAATGAAAAAGTTTTTTTTCAGGATCATCATGAGATATTTGTTCTTCTTCTCTTTCTATTTTTCTCATCAATTCTTCTGCATCCTCATTTTGATTTGTCATTATATAAGAAACGCATAAATTTGCCAGAACAATGGCACTTATGCTTAATATCTACAAAATATTTTCAAAATTATTTCTTAATACGCAATTTTTAAACAAAAAAATTGTCCAACCATTTTTCGCATATGTTTATCGTGAGAAATTTGAATCAATTAAAATAAAAAAATTAATTTTAATTATACTAACATTATCATAATTTTTTTTCACAATAGGTTCGTAAAATCCTTTAGCTTCTTTAAATTTATTTTGTTGCATAAAAAGCACGTGAGCAACATTTAATTTCCACGTGTCGTTATCATTACAAAACTCAACGGATTTTCTAAATATTTTTTCAACTTGACTATAATTTTCCATTTCCCAATAAATTTTTGCTTGAGCCATCAAAACTGGAATATACCTTTAAAGAAAATTCTTTTTTTTGTTTTCTTACATACCACGAAAATAATCCAATAAAATTTTTTTTATAAAAACCTTTCTAAAGCATCTTCATAATCCATAACGGTTTTTTTAACAGCTTCATCATCTTTATTTTGTCTGGCTTCTTGTACTTGTTTAGTAAGTTTTCTTAAAATTTCTGTGTGTTTAGATGCTATTTCATCCAACTTTCTGTAACCCTCTTCTGGAGAAGTTTGTTTTGTTATTAAAGCATCTAAGAACTCTAATAGATACTAAAATGAGTTTAAAATGATATTAAATTTATTTAAAAAAAAAAAACAAAGGAAAACAATTTCGAGCTGATTTTTACCTCCGAAGAATAAGAACGTGTCAATTGTTTATTTTCTGCCAAAACATCAGCAGCAAGATCGTAATATTCATATTTGCAATAAAGTAAAAGCAAAGTCCAAAAAGTTTCAGGTGGATACGGATTTTGAGATATAAGAAATTGTAGCTTTTCAAAACCTTCTGCAGGATTTGATTCCATATTCATTAATGCTTGATTATGAAGTGTGACGGCATCTAATTCTTTTTCAGAACGAGGAGGCATGTCTGTTATAGCTTCTTTGGCTGCTTCATCTGTTTACAAAAAAAAAAAATATGTATTTATTACATTTAAAAGATAAAAATTAAAGCTAAGGGAAAAATATTTACAATTTTTTAACTGATATTCAATGGCGGCTTTCAAATTAAAAGCTTCGATAAGAGCAGTTTCATGTAGAGTCAATGTATTTCCTACACTTCTAACTTCAATCCCTTCTGTAGCCATTCCAACAGAAAGTTCTGGATGATCTCTTATTCCTCTTTCTATTATATCACCTAAATTTGTCACAATTCAACTATTATTATTATTATATATTTATATAATTACAATTGGTTTTTAAAAATTAATTTTGATTTTACTTTATTTCAATAGTTATATTATTTCATTACCAATGTTTACAATTAGTTAAATTCCTAAAGAAATAATTAAACAGCAAAAAAATTTATGAGATAATTTTGTAATAACATAACTAATGTAAATATCTGATTTAGTCAAAATAAAAAATTTTAATTTATTGAAATAAAATACCAATGTGTTTAAGAGCAGGCGTATATTCTTTCAATTTATAATAACAGAGTGCAATATTATATGATAAATGACCATTAAATCCTGTCTTGATTAATGCAGCACTTAGCTTTTGTAATGCTTCTTCAAATTGATCCTCCTATAACAACAAAATTGATTTGTTTTACAAATTTCATAAAAAGTATCATAAAATTTTTTTTTGTAATGTAAATTTCTTATCATACTTTATATAAAAAACAACCATGAAATATATCTATGTCAAAATCGTCGAACGTTGACGAGTCTAAAAAACTTTTTGCAGCTATAATATCACCTTCTTCATATTTAATGGCAGCTTGTAATTTAATAACCTGAAATTAAGAAAAAAAAAAAAATTATGCATTAATTTGTACTTACCTAAAGGTAAATATATATATACTTTTATATTTATTTTACTTACTTTTGAGGCTAAATGAGGTTCATTTATTTCATTAGCTACACGCATTGCTTCTTCATACAAACATGACTGATACAAAGATAAGGCAAAATAAAATTTATATTCTTTTTCATTTGGAAATAAATTGACCAGTTGTTCATAACAGGTAGCTGCGTTAATATAATCTTGAGTATAATAATAACAATATGCTAATAATGAATAGGCGGCTCTCGACTAAACAAAATAATAAAATTTTTAAATATTAATTATGAATAAATATATATATTTAAAATATTTGAACTTACTCTTGCATTTGCATTTACAGATGAAATTTCGTTTAGTATGTTAATAACTTCTCTATATCTTTGTTCTTTAATCTACAACAAAGTTTATTTATTAATTTTTTATTTAAATTATTTTAATTTATTTAATTTTTATTTCTTTAATGAAAACATTTCAGCTTGTAAAATAATACCATCGAATAAATTGTTTTAGTAAATCCACCTTCTTTAACTTTGGAAGCAATAGAAAACATTTTTAAAAGTTTTAAAAACAAGATTTTTATTTTTAAAAAAAGATCACCAGGGAAACGTATCAAATTTTATCGTGGCACTAGTCATTGTAATGTATTAAAGGTTTATTAATAAAAAATATATATTTGTTTAGGTAAAAAAAAATCTATTTATTATTCAAAATAAATATGACTTCAGCTTTAAAGTTAATTCACACTATCAAGTAATTAAAATTATTTGTAATTTTACAATAAATAATTGAAAAATTCTATTTGTAGAATATGTTTCAGGTCGAGTTATAACTTTTGTTTTGGAATAAAGCAAATACACACCGCCACTTTTCCATTACAAGTTAAATTATCAAATACATTATGGTAAGTAACATTTATTTTTCATAATTTTTAATTGTTTTTAATATAAAGGTATTCATATTTATAATTTATTGTTAAACAGGGCTGAACCAATGAAAGCTAAGAAGAAAATAGATGTTAGTATCATCAAGGCAAGAGAAGAAAAAAAAAAGAAAAAAATTGAAAAATTATTAAAAAAAAGGTTGAGGCTTAATAAGGAGGAAAAACCTATTGAAGAAAATGAGATTCCTATTTGCTTAATGGAAGATAATAAACAGTTAAGAATTCATTTTACTATTTTAAAAAATTTTGATTAACAATTTCAAGTATACTTTATGCATAACTTATTGTATAACTTAAATTATGGTATTATTAATAATTTATAAAATTAATATTAAATTATTGAAAAGTATAATAATAATTACTGTTTTGAGTAAAATATTTTTATTTATATGTTAAAATTTTTATACTTTTAATATTGCAAATCATATCTAATCTATATAAAATTTTACATATAAATATTTGTTTTCATGTGGAATAGATAATTCTCAATCAACCATTGTTAATAATATTAATTATTATTTTTGATTTTAGGCAAAGAAGTAGAGAAATTAATATTTCGGAGAATGTTTTATACGAGAGGATGAAAATATTAAGAGAATGGAGTAAAGTAAAAAGTAATGAAATGAAGTCTGATATAATGCTTATTAACAGGCTTATAACATCTCAAAAACAAGCATTGAATGAATTAAGATTAGAATCAGAAGAATTATACCAAGCAGCAGTTAGGGTAAAAATAAATACACTTAATAAATTTATTAATTTTTACTTATTCGCATGGATACAAGCATCGAAAATGATATTAAAAATATGTAAAAGTAGAAAAAAAGAAATAAAATTTTTGGTTGTTTTCATTTTTACTTTTTAAGAAAAATTTGTTTGTATAAAATAATTTTTTATTTTTGTAGATTGATGAAAAATTAATTCCTTTTCAATTTAATGGACCATCGGAAACACCACCATTAGAAAATTATCCCATTTGTGATGGAGAATACATTGATATAAGTAAAAAATGGTTGTAGTAGCTTTTAATTTTGATAATAAAATGGTTGTTTAAATTTAAATTTTTTTAATTTTTATTATTTTTTGAACTGTTTTTCTTCTACATTTTTTTCAACCGGATTTAGAATTTTTGATTAAATCAGTTTTCGAAATAAGATTTTTTTAAAAATAGGTTGTAAACAAATTTAAATTTATTTGCTGGTGAAATGGAGTTTTTATAAGGTAAACGTGATTTAATCACGATTAAATTTTGATTTTAATTTTTAAAACTTAAATTTTTGTGAATTTTTTTTTTAAAAAACAGTTATGTTTTGAAAGACATTTTTTATATACTTTTATATTTTTCATTTCTCATATAAAACATGAAGCATTAACATTAATAAATGTTAAGTTTTAAATTCTTTGTGAAGTCGTCTTATTGATTTTGTGTATATTTTTATTCAGAATTTAGATTAAATTATTAAATTCAATAATATATTTTAAATTGTGCGCCTGAAGAGAATTACACGGTTTAAAAATTTTTTACCGGAAATAGATGCATAAAATTTTTTTGCTATTGGAAAGAAAAACTAATATTTGCTACTAAATCAAGTTATGCAAAACTGTTAAATCTAGATTAAGTAAATTAAGGGTAGTGTAGCTTACGAGGCTACAATTCATGGTTCTTTTTTTATGTAACGGTTTACATAATCTAAAAAAAATGAAATTTGCTTTAGCTTTATAAAACTAAGTTTATTTATAAAAACCTATAAAGAAGTAATATAAATATATATTAGGCATCACAATTTTATGATTAGTGTTATGGAAGCCAGCGAAAGCGGGGATGATTTAGGGGGCGCTGCTTTTCTCACGGATGGTGTTTACACTGTACATGGTGATGATCTCGAAGGTATTTTTATATATATTAAATTTTAATGATTAGTCTTTCCCTTAAATATATTTACGTAAAATCTTTTCTTAGATGACGTAGATGGAAATTTATCTGCCGAAAATACAGACGACGATACGAATGACACTAAGGAAAAAGTAGGAGCTCCTTTGAGAGAGCAAGATCGTTTTCTTCCCATTGCAAATGTTGCTAAAATAATGAAAAAAGCTGTACCTGAATTGGGAAAGGTAAATACTTATTATTATTTAAAAACTTTAAATATATTTTTTTTTAAAACTTCAATTTAAATTTTTAGATTGCCAAAGATGCTAGGGAATGTGTACAGGAATGTGTGTCTGAATTTATTTCATTTATAACTAGTGAAGCAAGTGACAGATGTCATATGGAAAAAAGAAAAACTATAAATGGTGAGGATATATTATTTGCAATGACAACTCTTGGTAAGTTTTACAATTATAATTTTTTTTTTTTTAATGTTACTCGATGGACCCTTATAAATTTTCAATAAATTTAATATTTGGATTCTTTAGGTTTCGATAATTATGTTGAACCTCTGAAAATATACCTTCAAAAATATAGGGAAGCAACTAAAGGTGATAGACCTACAATTGAAGAAATATATGAAAATAAAGTTTTCAGTAAGTAATTTAAAAAATTATTTAATCAGTTTATTTGTTTTCTAAAACTAATTTAGATTTATTTTATTTAAGTAGGGTAAAATTTTCTTCATTATTTTAGGTGCAGGAGTTATACCAGATAATTCAAATTCTGATACAATTTTATATGCTTATCCTGAACAAATACAGCACTTTCAAATACAGTAATATTAATTGTACAAATCATTGAAACAATGCCTTTCCTCATACTTAAAGATATAATTCATGAATTTCAATAGAGTTGATGTAGTTTTTTTTTTGTATAAAATTTAAAGAATGTTTACACAGTATAATATTTTGCCAATTTATTTTTTAGAATATTTTTTACTTTTGTAATATTTTGTAAAAGCAATATAATTTTATTCATTTTTTCATTATTGATTTTATGTTTATATAAATATTTAGCATAATTTACATTAAAGGCTTAAAATAAATTTAATTATTTATGTATATAATATCAAAGGATTATTAAATAAATAATTATCAAGTATAATTTCATTTTCTTAAATAGTCATTTATATTACAAATAATTAATTTTTGTATAATAAAAAAGCATTACAAAACATCATTCATTGATATGTAGTTTAAAAAAATAAAAAAATATTCAGGAATTCATCTTCGTTTTCTATTCAACTGTTAAGTAAAAAATTTCTTTGCATTCTTCACAACATTTCAACTTTATTCTAATATAATTTTTCATTGCGTGTTTTCATTACCGTTGATGAAATGAAGTAAATCGGAGCTTGTGATAAATTTCTGGCTTAATTCATTCGAATTGAAAACTGTAAAGTATAAAATTTCAATTAAAATTTATCTTGCAAAAACTTTTTTTTCGACTAAACTAATTAAAAACTAATTTGTAAAAGTACTGCACCATTAATTAAAACAAATTTTTCCGTTTGAAAAATTAAACAAATTTTATCAAGAGAAACTGAATTGTTAACAATTTGAACTGGATCGAGAAATTTTTCAACTGTATTTTCTAAATTGCATGTAGAATCCGCTATGAGATTTAAAATTTTATTGGTCGAAACAACACCAATAATTTCCCTAAAAAACAAAATTTTTACATACTCCATTATTAATGAAAAAATTATTATTAATACAATAATTGCAATTTTAAATAAGTTTACTTTTCTTTAATGACAAACAAATAATCTAAATCCATTTCTTTCATTATTTTAATAGCATCAGAACACTTTGAAGTTGACGTCACCGTTGGAGGCGTTCTCATTTTTAATACACTGACAGGTAAGTTTGACCACCTTAATTGATAATTTAAAAAAAAAAAAAACTTGTTAAACTAAACATAAAAAGCCAAAAGGTAATTTAAATAAATAAAATGTTAAATACCATGGAATTTCTTCAATACCATCATTGTTAAACTTTCTGATTTTCATCCATGAATCTATAATAAACTTTGACATGTAATTTCTCATACCATCTGGTAAAATTACCACAAGTCTTTCTCCCTCTTTCATTTTTTTAGCCACCTTAATGGCAACAGTCATGGCTGAACCACTACTTCCTCCTGAAAAATTTAAAAAAATTTTTTGAATGTCAACACATTTAAAAATATGTATTATAATATTTAAATAGTTACCACACAATAATCCTTCTTCCCTTATAAGTCTTCTCGCCATTAAAAGAGAATCTTTGTCATTAGTTTTGTGCCATTCATCAATAACTGATCTGTCTAAAGGTATAATATTGTGAATAATATTTTTTTATAAACATTAGAAATAAAATAAGTTCATTGATAATTTACCTAAAACTGTAGGAATGAAATCATAACCTATTCCTTCAACTTCGTAAAAAGTAACATCAGATTTATTTAATTCAGGTGGAAGAGACAAAGAAGAGCCCAATGGGTCTGCTGCAATTACTTTACACGATGGAAGTACATCTTTTATTTTTCTACCTATTCCACATGCAGTTCCTCCAGTTCCAGCACCACATACAATGGCATCCACTTTTCTATTACACTGACTTAAAATTTCTTCGGCTGTGTGCTCATAATGAGCAATGGGATTATATGCATTTCGATACTAATAATAACGTTTTAATAAAATTTATATTTTAAACCAATTTTGAAAGTGGTAAAGTTTTTTAAAAATCAAATGTATTGAACATAACTAAAATTTTAATTTAAAATAATAGTACCTGATCCAAAATAATTGAATTTGGAATTTCTTTGCTTAATTTTTGAGCTACAGCGATTAATCCTTCTGGAGAATCAAATGAAGCCGAGGTAGGAGTTCTAATAACTTCGGCACCTAAAGCTTTTAGAGCATTAACCTTTTCATTTGACATTTTAAGAGGCATAACAATAATGCACCTATACCCTTTAACAGCAGCTCCCATTGCTAATCCAAGCCCTAAAAAAAAAAAAAAAAAAAAAAAATTGAATTTTTTTCGAATATGTTAAAAAGTCTTAAAAAAAGGATTTTTACCTGTATTGCCAGAAGTTGGTTCAATTATTGTAGATCCAGGTTTCAGTAACCCTTTCATTTCAGCATCTTCAATCATTCTTATGGCTATTCTGTCTTTTACACTTCCTGCTGGATTGAAAAATTCACACTTTGCCACTACAATAAAAATGTTACTTATAATTAACTGTGAAAAAATTTTAAATAACAATTTTTAAGAACTTACACATTTCACATTTTATTCCATAACTATTGGGAATTCTGTTTAGTTTAATTAATGGTGTGTTACCAACAGCATGAAGAACATTTGGTAAAATTTTTAATCGTTCTTCCAAAGGCTTGATATTGTGAGGAGAAGAAGATGAATTTAATCCTGGTTTCCATGTGCATCGGCTAGGTGTATCTGGTCTGATAAAATTAAGTTTTTCTCCTCCTTCAATTAATTTTTCAGAAGATATGGGAGCTAAAGGTTGATACTTTATTTCAGTCATATTAATTTTATACACGAAGCGAAGAAGTAGTAAATTAAAAAACCATCCGTTAAAGATAAAAAACAAAAAAAATAAAAAATAACCAAAAAAATTATCTTACAAATAAGAACTAAATAGTAATAAATTGCGTGTCTAAAACCACTTCTGGGGTAATATCTACCGTTAAATTTATTTCAAAAGAATCGCTTTTTAAATTTGGCGGTTATTAACAGTTTTTTTAACCAGAGTAATAAGTTGTATTAAATATTTTTTTATATTAGAACCATTTGTATTTACATTTACCAGTTGTATTTACATTTTTAAAATGTATTGCAGTATAATGAGATTTATAAGGTGAAATAAAATTATTTTCATTAAATTAAATAAAATTCTCTAATAATAAATTATTAAATACATAAAGCACAGTTTTACATAATACCATCAGTCAAAAATATTTAGTAACTTAATTTGTAATAAAAAGTTTTTTAATAATTATAATTGTATTTTTATATATTTTCAGAATTTCAAAAAATCAACCTATCATACTCAAGAACTTTAGGCTCCGTTTAATACCTGAGAAAAAAGGTAAGTGAAACAATTTTCTTCTAATTACCTGTTTTTTTTTTTTTTTTTTGTTTTTGAGTGGAACATAAATTTAATGTCTGCACTTTTTTTCCCACATATTATTCAAAAACAATTTTGCAATTAGTTAAAGCTTTTTTTAAAGCTGCTTCACATTCTCCTTTTTTTTCCACTTCGGGTAAATCGGCTAAAATTAGGGTTTTTAAATTGCTGAAAAAAAAAAAAAAGACAATAATAATAATAATAATAAAAGTTGTTAAGGAAATAAGAATTTCTAAGTGAAACATTTACTTTAACTGTGACAGTGATAAAATTCCTTTATTGTGAACCAAAAAACTTGATCTTATTTCCAAAAATTCTAATGAATTTTTTACATATGATAATTTATTTAAACATTGATCATTTAAAAAGTGACAAGCAATCAATCTAATTTTTTTAATATGTTCACAATTTTTTAAATGTTCAAATCTGCAAAATGTAAAAAAAAAAAAAAAGGGAAAACACACATATAAAAACCGATTAAAAATTTCAAAATTTTATTTTAACTAATACTCTTTATAAATTACCCTAAATAACTCAATCCTGCTTTTTGGGCAAAAATTTCTTCGAGTTTATATTTTGAATAGTTATTTAATTCTTCCATTTCCATTAAAACATTATAATCTTCAATGAAAAACTTTTGATTTTTAAAACGAACAGTGCCACCATTTCTTAATATCCATTCTGCACAATTTACATCAGGTCCCAAAATTTTTAAACGATTTTTATCAACCCTAACAAAAAAATTTTTTTAAACTATATATTTTTGAGTCAACTTTTTTTTTTTTTTTAAAAATACCACCATGTTCCTTATAAATTTTTTAAAAAAAAAATTAAAAATATTTAATTTTTCAATATTAATTAAAAATTTTGTATTATTATTATTAATTGTAAATGAGAATTTAAAAAATTACTTAATGCATTTGATAGTTTTAAAAAAATAAATTCCTCACATTCTTCGACAATTGCCATTTTTGTTTCATAAACATCCATTTATTTTATAAATATTTTTTTTTTTTTTTTAGAGATACCAATATATATATTTAAAATCAATAAAAATAAAAAATAAAAATAAAAAATGTCAATTGTTGTTTAAAAAAAAAAAAAAAAAAAAATTACAAAATGTTGAGTAAATGACAAGTTTTTGTTTCTTCAATCATTGAGCGCATTTATTAAAAATGTCGCGATACGTGATAACAGAAGAACAATTAAATAATTTAAAAGATCAAATAAAAAATCTGAGTAAATTAAATGAAATTAAGGAAGAAAAAATTAAAAATTTAGAAAGATTTAAAACTATGGTTTCAGAGAGCAAAAATGCTGATTTATTTAAAAAAATTGAAAGATTAGAAATCGATGTTGGTAATTTGAAAACAATAAATAAAAATTTAACGGATTTGGAAAAAAATAATTATAAAAAAATAGAAAACCTTGAAAATATTTTAAAAGAAGAAAGAAAATTACGTGAATATTCTGAAAGTTTAGCCAAACAAGTTGAAGTTCAATGTGCAGAAGAATGTCTTTTAAGACAATTAACAAATGAATTGTGTCAATTGCAAAAAGATGAAATTGAAATTGAAAATAAAAAAATCGAGGAACTTCAAATGACGATAGAAAAATTTAAGAATCAATTAGGATTTACAACACAGCTAGGAAATAATTTTCAAAAAGATAATAATTTAAAGTTACTCGTGTACCAATTTAGAAATCAACTTATAGAAATGTACGATGATGTAAGGCAAAACCCTAAATATTCCAACGCACAAAAAAAATATAAAGAAACTCTGGAATCGTGGCTGGAAGAAACCAATTTCGTTATGAACGATATAAATGAAATTGAACAGATGAAAAACGATTTAAATTATTTAAAAAATAAAATCGAAGATGAAAACAAAAACTTGTCTCACCTAATGTAACATTATAATACCTATTATACCTTATTTTTACCTTTTATACCTTTTTTTTAAAAACTACTATCCTATTACTTATTTTTTTCAAACAATGTTAATAAGTTCATGTTAGTCCATGATTTTAACATTACTAACTTTATTGAAAACTTTGTTATGAATAATTGTAACAATAATATTATCCTTTATAATAATTTTCAATAATGAATGTGCTTTTTGTAAAATTTAAAACTTACAGTCAATGAAGAGTATTGATATTAGTAAATAAACAACAAACGAATAACTTTACCTAAAAAAAATTATAAATATTAGTTTCCTTATATGAGATTTTAAAAAATTTTCAAAAAAGAATTGAAAATACATACCTATTGAAAACATTATTTAACCATGCCCAAAATATATTTAAATTTCTTTTTTGAGGTAATACCTCATTTAATATAAATTTATTTCCAAAGGTTTTATGGTTGTAAATTTGATAATTAATCAATGTTTGACATTTTCCCATTCTCAGTATCATCTTAAAAATAATAAATTTTTAATAATTATTTATAATTTAAATTTAATTTTTGACACACACACATAAAAACAAAAAATATGTTGAGAAAGAAAGAAAGAAATAACAAACCTTTTTAAAAAACAAATAAATTATGACAGAAATTTACATTTAGCAACCATTTATAACAATAAAATTTTGTATTAACTTTGTAGAAACAATAAAAAAAAAAATGTTTTTTTAAGAAATTTTTTTAAAAAAAACAGTTTGAATTTATAATTTATTTAACCTAAACAGTAATCAAGTCTTAAAAAAAAAAAAAAAAGAAAAACAAATAGACAATTTTATAGTAAACTTATTATCACAAATTTTTTTTTTAATACAATATTTAAAAGATTTTTTTTTTAATTAATAAATATTTAAAATTTTTCTAAAAATCAGTTTTTTTTTTTTTTCTTTTTAAATTATGATTCCTATTAATTTCTGATAATTTAAATAATTGTTTTTTATTTTTTTTTAAGTTTACATTTGAATTTAACATTATTGCTCTTCATAACGTAGCAAAAACTTGTTCATATTTAATTTAGGTAGAAAGAAAGACTTTGTGTATGTAAAATGTAGAAGGAAAATTTATTTTGTATTTTTATTGTATTTTCCGTTATGAATGTTTGGTTAGTTTAATCAAAAAAAAAAAAAAGTGTTATTGAAAAGCAATATTTATGTGTTAAGATTAATATTTCAAGATTTCTAAACCGAAATCGATTCATCAAGTGATCATTTTATTAAAAAAAAAAACTTACTTTAAATAAAAATTATTTTTTCTTTAAATGTAAAATGGAGAAAATTTTAGGAGAGTCTTCTTCTAATGATAATAATTCTCAGTGAGTTTTGAATATATTTTTTAATTAATTAATATATATATATTAAAAACTAGGTTTTAAAAAACAGTATTAGTTAACATACCCACAAAATTATTTTCAATACATTCAAATTGGTTTTATTTATAATTAGTATTAATAATTTTTTTTTTAGGTATAAAAAAAACTTTATGATCAGAAATTATCAGGCTGAGTTAATTGAAATAGCCAAAAAACAAAATTCGATTATTTATTTACCCACTGGTACTGGTAAAACATTAATTGCGATACAAGTTTTATTAAGTAAAACTCAGGAAATAAAAAAGTATTTTTAATTTTCATATATTTATAGTATATTTACTTACACTTACTGTATTTATAGTATATTATATTATAATAGTATATTTATTATCATTATTTAAATAAAAAAAATAACCATTTTGTATTGTTCAAAGTAATACTGATTTTATTTTTTTTTTTTAGACCTTACAATGAAGGTGGGAAAAGAGTTTTTTTTATTGGTGCAACTAAAGTTTTGGTTTATCAACTTGCAAAAGTTTTATGCACTCACACAAAATTTAAAATCGGTTATTACACAGGCGACATGAATGTTGATTCGTGGAATAAAGACATTTGGTTGGGAGAGTTTTTAAAAAAACAAGTAAAAAAAATTCTTTTACTATAAATTTATCAAGTGAATAAATACAATATTTTCCCCTCCCCCCTTTTAAGTTTTGATTATTATTTTCATTTATATTAACATTTGAACATTTTTTTTTTTTTTTAGGTAATGGTTTTAACTGCAGAAATTTTAAAGGGATTGTTAACTTTAAAATTTATCGGAGCAGAAAATATAAGTCTTATAGTTTTCGATGAATGCCATCATGGGACTTTGAATCATCCGTATAAAAGAGTAAGTAAATTTTTTTTATTAAATTATTATTATTATTAATTTATTAGAGTAAGTGTTTTTTTGCTTTTTTTTTTTTTCTTAGCAAATGTTTAATTTAACTATTTTCTCAGAGTGTAATCTCCTATTATAAACCTGCTTTGTTACCTGCTTTCCAACTTTAACAATCTCCACGAATTTTTTATTTATTCTCAACATTAATTTTAGATCATGCAAGAATTTAAAGATTTACCCGATTCTAAATTGCCTTTAATTTTGGGTTTATCAGCAACATTATTAAAAATGAACATTAAAAAAACAGACATAGAAATTTCATTGAGAGAAATGGAGGAAACTTACAGAGCCAAAATTATATCGATTAGTGAAAATAGTGACATCACTCGGTAGTTTACATGTTTAATTCAATCGAAAAAGATTTTTTTAAGACATCAAAATAATCAAATTGATTAATTAATTAATGTATTTTAGATACATGTCAGTTTGCGTTGAGAAAATACTTAATTATAATTTGAACACAACACATTCCATAAATGAAGTTTTAAGCATTTACGATGATGTAATTAAAGTGATAGAAGAAACATGTGTTATTGAAAATATTAACGTGCCTGATATTCTTATAAATGATGAAAATTTAAAAGTACAGGTGAAAAATAAATCAAATATTATTAAAAGATACATAGGTAATTTTTTAGTTTATTTACTAATAAAAAAAAATTTATATAATTCATTATAAGAAAATAAATTTTGGGTTAGATAATAATAATAATAATAATAATAATAATAAATATTAAATGTGAAAACAAATGATTTTTTATCATTCTCAAATTTTCTCTTTTATTTTGTATTATTAGAAGAAAAATTATTATATATATATATATATATATATACTCAAAGTAAAGTGAATTTTGTTTTAGAAAACGCTCGTACTAGTTTATTAGAATTGGGAATTTTTGGCGGTTCATTATCAGCTTTATATTACATGATAGAATTGGATAAAATAAGGCTTTTATCAACGGATCCAGTTCATTGTCAAATATTAATTTATGCTAAAACGGAATTATGTAAAATTAGGTAAAATAAAATTAATTTAATATTATTATTATTATAATAATTCTTCATCCGGTTAAAAAAATGTTTGATCCCAGGTACTTATTAGCCATGATTATGGAAGACGAAGAAGAAAGTGGACAATTAATTTATGATTTTTCATCAGGAAAAGTTAAACTCTTAATCGATACAATACGAGATTATTTTAATTCGGATAATTTCGATTTCAAATGCGGCCTTGTTTTCGTACACAGACGACAAACGGCTTTGTTATTAGCTTTCATTATGCAAAGATTAAGAGGTTGCGATAAGAATTTCGAATCGGTTAAACCGGAATTCATGGTCGCTAGTTCTTATATGAATAATGATTTTGTAGACATATCTCGAAAAAAAAACGAAATAATGAAAAGGTAAAATATTATTGTAATCGTCAATCGTCCTTATATTAACCGGATACAAAACTTTTTTTTTTTTTTTTTTTAGAATGGCTTCCGGTGAATTAAATTTAATATTTGCAACGAATATACTTGAAGAAGGTATCGATTTGCCTGCTTGTAATTTGGTTATAAGTTTTGATTTTCCCAAAGGATATTCAAGTTATATTCAAAGCAGAGGTAGAGCAAGAAACGAAAATAGTATTTATTATATTTTCTCTGATGAAAATGAAAAAAAAAATGAAAAACTTATTGATGAATATAGAGATTTCGAGAAAACTTTAAACGAGGTATATTATTTTGTTGCGTTTGTTATCAAAGTTTGTATTATAATTTGAAAATCTCATTAAAGAAGAAGAAGAGGAGGATTTATTAATCAAATTTGATTTTTATAATTAAAACTACTCATTTTTTTTTTTTTTTGGGGGGGGGAGGGGAATGATAAAATAATTTTTATTGTTATTTTAATAGAGAATACGGGGAGAGATATCATTACCAGATGTTTATTTGGAAAAATGTAATAAAAATGAAACAATTAGTATAGTTGGCAAATCGGACGCCATTTTTGTCGATGGATGTATGGCGATTGCATGCGTTGAAAAATATTGTGGACAATTGCCTCAAGACATGTTTACATTTTTATGTCCCGAAATTTTTTATAAAAAATTTGGCGAAATGAAACGTGCCTTTCTTAAACTTCCTTTTAATTCGGGAATTCCAGACGTCATCGAGGTAATATATGTAAATATAATTTTTCAAATTGTACATATACTGCATATATATATATATATATATATATATATATATATATATATATATATATATATATATATATATATATATATATATATAAATTATAAATATTGATTTCAACAGGGAGATTTAAAGTCGAACATGAAAGAAGCTAAAAAATCTGTTTTTATGAAAACCGTCAAATTACTTCACGAATTAAATTTAATTGACGATTCATTAAATATGAGACAGTTAGAAATAGAAAAAGTTGATTTCAAATCGCTTTTTCCACATTACAAAGAAGAAGAAAAAATTGATAAAACGTTACCACAACCGGGAACGAGGAATAGAAAGCAAATATACAATATAAACGTAATTATTATTTTTATTTTCGTTCCAATTTTCAACTTTTTTTTTTGAAAAAAAACTTTTTAAAAAAAAAATTTTATTTTCAGGGCGTCGAATGTTTGTCCGATTGTATTCCCGTTCCAGGAATCAAAACGTATCTTCACGTAATTGATTTTAATGTCGGATTTAAAAAACCAAAATTAGATAGAAAAATAACAATATACGAATTATTAAAAAAACCTTGCACTTATGGAATATTATCTACTAAAAAACTCAATAAGGTATATATATAAGGTGTAAAAAAATTTACATCATTCATTCATTCATTCATTCTCTCATTCATTCATTCATTCTCTCATTCATTCATTCATTCATTCATTTGTATTTTTTAATTGATTACAGATTTGTACATTTCCAATTTATTTAAAA
>NW_002987808.1:0-8203 GCF_000006295.1 Pediculus humanus corporis
TAGCTATAAATAATAATAAGTCGATTCAATAACTTTTAATCGCCTAAATTTTTTTTTTTTTTTAAAGTCAGCTAAATAACAACAACCATTAATAATTATTTTGAAAAAAAAACCTTTTTATTAATCCATTGTATTTTCCCTTTCCCTCGCCCCCCGCCCCGCCCACCATTTACCTTAAGGCTCAAAACATATAATCCTACTTTTTTTTAAAAAAATAATTAAGCACTCGTTTTTTTTTTTTTTTTAAAACCTGAATTCGCACTTTAATAGTCATTAAATTAGACTGATAAATGTTCAAAAAAAAAAAAAAAAAAAGTATGACACTTTTTGTGTCGGTGATAAACAATTTTGTTATTTTATTATTATTATGTTCAACAACACCGTTAAGAGAAACGGAAAAAAAAAAAAAAAATTTTTTTTTTTTTAATTATAAATTACATTGACAACCATCTTGAAAAAATTTTCTTTTTTTAAAAAAATTTCCAACTCACAAAAATATATTAAAAAAAAAAAAAAAACAACCGACGACACCCGGTGGTAGTGGGTGGCTTTCAAAATCATTTGAGACAAATTTTTAAATGTTTTTAGTTCTAGTTTCCATTTTTTTTTAAAGTTTGTCTTGCGGTTGTTTTTTTAAATCTTATACAAATATCTCCTTACTTACACACCTTTTGTAGTTTTATTATTATCATTTCTAAAAAAATTAAGTAACACATTCATTCTACCGTGTAATAAATATAAAATTTCAAAGTCCTCGATGTCAAACACACACACTTCAAAATTACGTTTCGACAAATTTCTATAAAAACATTATCCTCCATATTAAAATCTATAACTGAAACGACTTCATAATTATTTTAAAAAACGTGCCTTAAAAAAGAAAACTTAGAAAGCTTTGTAGATACCATCGAGAAAACACCACAACAAAAAATGAAAAGTTGATGTTTTTTCTTTCTTATAGTCATGCTTTTTTTTAATTGATTGATACATCGTCAACGGAAAATAAAAAAAAGAAAAGAAAAGAGAATGTTAAGGATTTAGAAAGGATCGCAAAAAAAATAATAAAAAACCTCCTTATCTTAAAATCAAAGCTGAAAGAAAATATAAAACGTGAAATGAAACGACAACGGTTACCCCCTTCCTCCCCCTCCCATATACCACACAATCACGCGCGTGTAAATAAATTAATAATAATAATAATAATAAATTCGATATATGGCTCAAAGGAAAAAGTTAAGAAAGTGAATTTAAACAAAAAAAAAAAATTTAAATTTAAAATTTAAATTTAAATACTCTCAAAAACTATATTTTTATTATATAACGTTAAGACAAGGCGTGTAAAGTGGACCAAACTTCTTTTATTTCTAAACCTGAATCCGATAGATGATTAAAACTCGCGCGGGTGGGGGAGGGGCGCGGGGAAATTGATATTAATAAAGGAAAAAAATCGCTAGAGACCCCAGAAGACACCGCATGAAAGTAGATTGATCAAAGAAAGCAAACGAACCGGGATTTAAAAAAAAAAAAAAAAAAACTAAAAACTTTTCACTTTTTTTTTTCGAGACATGTGTATTTATAAGTACGTTTATTATTTGTGTATTTAACCAAAAACTTATCCCTTCACTTTACCAATACGCCTACGAGTTTTAAAATTAACATTTTTTTTTCTCTCTCTCCGTTTCCTGAATAATAATATTGTTAGAGAGAGAGAAAGAGAAAGAGAAAGAAAAAAAACTAGAAAACAAGCAAAAATAAATAAAAAAATAAAAGAAAATCAAAAAAGTAAAGTTGATTGACAGATTAATTTTTCAAGACCGATTTTAACAATAATATTTATCAATTAAAAAATAAATTTCTTTTCAAATTACACATTTATTTAAATAAGAGAGCACTCACATTACTATTTTAGTAAGTAAATAAATTTCTTTCGAAACAAAAACAACAACAATTTTACCCGAACGTATCGAAAACAATGGAGAGAAAGAAAAAAAAAACAAACAAATATTTTATTATTTACAATGATTTTGTCATTTTTCACCGACATTGTCGCAAATTAAACAAAGTTTCGTCAAAAAAAAAAAAAACGTATCAATCAAAGTGATTTTCCACCATGATTTTTATATTATAATAATTAATATCACGACAATATATTATTATATTAATTGATCATATATTATATAATATTGATATATTGATAATATATTATAATATTAATTGATCACGACAAATAAATAATTAAATTATTTCCGGAAACGGAAACGTTAGCGCATGAGAGAGAGAGAGAGAGAGAGAGAGAGAGAATACCAAGAAAATTTATGTATCACTCTAATCGTAACAACAATACTAATAATATTATTATTCGAGAAAAAAAAAATTTCAAATCGTGTTTTAACACTAATAAAAAAAAAAAATAAATAAATAACCAACCTCCTCCGGATGTTCATGCGAAAAAAAAAAATAGAATATTATTAAGATTCATATTAAAAAAATAATAATAATAATAATTTATTAACGTTTTCTTTTCCTTTTCCTTTTTTTTTTTCCCTCGAAACAAAAATAAATAAATTTTATTGCGTGAATGTCAAATAAAAAAAAAAAAAAAACTCCCATTTAACTGTCTTTCTTTATTTAAAAGGGCTAAAAACACGATTGGGGAGGTTTTTTTTTTTTTTTTAGGTTCATTTTCTCCCCCATGACACTAATATAAATTCATTAAAAAAAAAAAAACTAAAAAACTAAAATTTCCACTAAAAACAAAACTCATACGGGTTTCCCCCTTTCCCCCCCCCCCCCCCCCTCTCTTTTTGTAATACAGGAAAAACATTTTCGAATCAATAAATTATTAAAAGTTATTAGGGGAAATTTATTTATTATTATTATTATTTTGTTTGTTTGTTTGTTAGTATAAATTGTTGCCTCTTTATAAAAAAATAATGTTAAAAAAAAAAAAAAAAAAAAAAAAAAGTTGTTAATCCGAGAAAGCCTGTGAGGAAAGAAAAAAAAAAAAGAAATGTTTACGACACAGCTTGCGTTTAAACGTGTTCGAAAATAAACAAAATTTTAAAAAGTAAAAACTAAATAATCGTTAAAAAACTAAAAAACTAAAAAACTAAAACAATATGGGACGAGTAATGCATACATAAAAATTTTTGAAAAAAAAAAAAAAAAAAAAAGCGAATCCGAAAGAGAGAAATCGTTATGTACATCCTCTGGCATTTTTTTTTTTTTTTTTTTGACTATACCTTTGCTCTTCTATTTGAATACATTAAAAAAAAAAGTTGTTGTTTTGATTTTACTTTTATGTGCTATTACATAAAAAATTTAAAACTAATAATGATAATGATTATAATCGTAATAGTAATAATAATAATAATAATAATAATAAAATCGTAAATGCAAATTTTAAAAAAACCTAACTAACTAACTAACTAACTAATAATAATTGAGATTAAACAAAAAAGTCAAACTTTATCAACCGCATCGTTAAAAAAAATCATTATTATTATTATTGGATAATTACTCAATCAGTCACACACACACACACACACACACACACACAGCGTCTGATTATTATTATTATTATTATTATTATTATTATTATTATTATTATTATTATTAAACTGTCAGTTTATCCTAGCCTACCACGATTTGTCGTTTATTAAACTTTAAACAAAAGAAAAAAAAAATCGAGTTTAAGAAACTAACTAAATCGTTTACCACGACCGGAAATTACGACAAACAAACAAACAAAATCAAACAAAACCGAAAATGTTTGTTTGTTAAAAAAACAAACGAGAGTTTATGTATAAACTTTAAACTTCGTTTTTTCATATGAGTTACATTTTTCCCCATTTTTTTTTTTTTTTAAATTACGATAAAAATAAATTTTTTCTGTCGTGAAAGTAAAATGAAATTCTTTAAAACAAAAAAAAAAAAAAAAAAAATCGTTCATGTTGTTGTTGTTGTTGTTGTTTGTTTTCGCTCTTTTCTTATTAATACTACTACTACTAAGGCTTCTTTTAATTTTGTTCAAAAAGTATCAATTTCCCTTTTTATTAAGTAACGAAAAAATGGTCGCAAATAAAACAACTAATTTTTTTTTTTAAAAATTTATGTTCCTAACAACAATTTTAAAAAAAACAGCGAATGAAAGAACAATTACGTATGCACCGAAACAACAACGACGAAATAATAATTATATAATAATAATAATGATAATAATAAATTTATCGAATTCAAATTATACAAAATTACTTACTGAAATGTGTAATTTTTTTTTTTTTTTTTAATGATCGATTGATTTTAAATTTTCTTTTTTTTTATTACGTTCAAAAAAAAAAAAAAACACGTAAAACGTAAAATTATAAATTACTTTATTATTATTAAAATCGATTTTTTTTTTTTAATAAAAAAAAAAAAAAAAAAAGTGAACACGTTGAAAATTTTTAAATTAAAAATTTTTTTTTTTAATCATCACAACAGATCCCCCATTATCATCCATTACAATTATTTTCAATGAAACTAATTTTTCACGTTCAAATTGTTATAAATAAAAACAATATAAACAAAACCATAATATTATTATTAATTATTAAACATTTATAACCATTATTTCATTAATATTAAATAAATTTTAATTCTTTAATTTTTTTTTAATTTTAATCCCCGAGCAATAAAATTAAAATAATTTTTTCATAAATATATAAATTAAACACGATCAAAAACAAATGATAATAATAATAATAATAGTCTTATGAAATTTTTCCACATTTAACTAAACGTATTATTTTTTCAAAAACTAAAAAAATTTTTTTTTTTACGTTTCAATGTTATCCGCCTTGTTGTCCTCCGCCAACAAAACACACACACGAATACTTTACTTTTTTATTTTATTTATATTAAAAAAAAATTTTTTTCCGTTACAAAAGTTCGTTGGTAATAAAATTTTAAGCGGGAAAACAAAACGACAAAAAAAAAAAAAAATGAAACTTGTGAAGGACGACCACCACAAAGTATCGCGATTCGATTGATACTATCAAAGAGGCAAACGTTAAGTTAGTTAGTTAGTTACGACGGGTCGGGTCCCCACCACTCTTAACAATATCTTCATTTTGCTTTCTTATTAACCGTCAAGATCGACGGTTGTTCTGGTAAAAAAAAAACTATAATAATAATAATAATAATAATGTCCACTTGTAAACAACGAAAACACAAAAAGTTGTTTTTTTTTTTTTTTGCCCACATTGTGTTGAATCATAAAACTAATTGAAATTTTTTTAAAAATGAGAAACAGATCGTGTGTGTGTGTGTGTGGGGGGGGGTGCCATAATCGTAATCGAAAGCTCTTATAAAAAAAAAAAGCTTTTGTAACCACGTGTCAAACTATTTGCAATGTAATTTAATTTACAATCAAACATGTATCGTCTCTCTCTCTCTCTCTCTCTCTCTCTCTCTCTCTCTCTCTCTCTGTTTTTCTCATTGAAAAATACTCAAAAAAAAAATTTCAATTTTTCTACTCGACACTTTTGTTTAACGTTTTCAATTGACATTGAGTACAATTTTAACACTTTAACAACTTTAAATAAACGATTAAAAAAACTAATAATAATAATAATAATAATAATAATAATAATAATAATAATAATAATAATAGTAACAATATAAACAATAAACAAACGTAAAATTATTTTTTAAAAAAAAAGAGAGCGAACGTCGAAATTTTTCAAGCAACGACGATTCGACATTTTTTTTACAATCATCATTATTATCATTATTTTTTAAATTACTCCATTAATATTTTATTAATCCATTGTTGCCAAATGTTAAATGTATTAAATGTTAAAGAAAGTAAATAGTAATTATTAAAAATTTTTTAAATTGTAAATAAATAATAAATGTGACGACTACCCGTTCTTTTTTCTCTCCTTCTTCAGATTTTAGATATATAATAATTAAAATAAATAAAAAAATTATTTGTTATTATTATTATTATTATTATTTGTTAATTCTGATATATGATTTTAGTGCGAAATAAAATTTATTATAAAAAAAAAATTAAATTAAATTAGTTTCCGAAATAAATCTAAATACAAAACCAGTTTTGCAAAAAGAATTTTTTTTTGAGAAAAAAAAAAAATCTGACACCCCCTTTCTCCCTTTCTCTTATCAAATTATTGTTTTTTTTTTTTTTTTTTTTTTGGAGCGGTTTACTCTTCACCTTCAATAAAATAAAATGTGTGTTATACTATCAATAATTAAGTCATTTTGATAATTTTTTTTGAATCGAAGAGAGGGGACATTACAAAACTTGTAATTTTTTTTTTCAATAAAATTATATTCTATTTAACTGAACTATATATTTATTTAACCATCAATGCCCTGTTGCCACCCTTCTTCCATTCAAGAAAATTATAATTTTTATTAAAAATAAAACGAATAAAAAACATAAAAAAAAACATAAAATAAATAAAAGGAAACAAATAAATGGAGGGGTAAATAAAAAAAAAAAAAAACAATTTAATTTCAATAAGTGAACAAATGGTAATGGCGATGGTAAGTAAAATTTAATAAATTTAAATAATGGTAATAATATTTTTTTAGAAAGGAAATTTTCAAAATTAAATATTTCGATGATGATAATCATAATAATAATAATAATAACAACACCAATCATAACACGCGCCGGTTTAATAAAAAAATTATAAAAAAAAAAAAAAATATTATAATAAATTTCAAACGATCACGAAAATTAATCTTATAAAATTTATTTATTGACCGATTTACGATTTGAGTAAATTTGTTAAATTTCGTTTAAACAAAAAGATAAATTTTTTCTGTTAAACTTGAAAATATAAAAAACGAAAACGAAAGAGAGAAAAAAAAAAAGTAAAATTAAACAAAAAATTGTAAAAAAAAAAAAATTTTCTTTTTCTTTTGGAAACAATTCATGAGATTCGTGAATTTTATGATTTAAAATAAAAATACGTGATAGAAAGTGCTTAAACTTAAACTTAAATCTTGCAAAAATTATGATGTAAAGGAAGAGAGAGAGAGAGAGAGAAAAGCTGTGTGGAATATGTTACAAATCCATTATTAAGATTGAAAGGTAAAAAAAAATTTTTTTTTTTTTTTTTTTTTAGTAATACAACAAACGAGATAAATCACACGATGATTTGTTATTTAAAAAAAAAAAAAAAAACAAATTGTCGGAAAAACTTATTATTTTTTTTTTTCAATCATTTTTATTACACGTTTCACATATAAAACTTTGTTTTGTTTTTAAATTTTTTTTTGGTTCGAATTGTAAAAAACAATCCCCTCTAAAATTATTATTATCATTGAAAAAAAAAAAAAAAAAAAAAGATTACAAACGACTAATTTTTTTTTTTTTTTTTTAAACAAATGATTCCAAAAGTTCCAAACACCTTTTTGCTTTTTTTTTTTTAACGTACAAAAAAAAAAGGGCAATAATAAACTTGACTCCTATTAATTAATAACTACATAATTACACTTTTAATTTAAAATAACCATTATTAATTTGTCTTTTACTTATTTTTTTTTTTTATCATTAATCAATTTTTAATTAAACACCACGAAAGCATTTTCAGACTTTGATTAATACCTAGATTTGTTCTTCTTTTTATTTATTTTTTATGTGAACTTTATTTAAAATATTTTAATCGCGAGGAAATTAAATAAATAAATAGTATACGAAACTATTATAAATTATTAACAAGTGATACACGTAGAAAAATTAAACGATTTAATTTTTTTTTTCATATTTAAAACTTCCTTCCCCTTCCCTCCCGAAAAAAAAATAAATAAATAAATAAATCAACAGGATAAAAATTTTGCTAATAATAATAATAATAATAATAATAAATATCTTAAGGCGAAAAATTTTTTATATAAAAAAAATAAATGATCGATTCGATATATAAATTTAAGGCGTGGAATCAGTTCTTCTATTCCTTTTTTTTTTTGACATGAATGTTGTATTAAAAAAAAAAAAAATAAAATTGATTTGTCGGATTTTATTAAAAAATACAAAAAAAAAAAAAAAAAAAAAAAAGAAGTAGAAAAAGTAGAAGATAAATCAATTTCAATTTGATAGATTTATTTGAAAAAATTTTGCTGAAGAATGTAGAATAAAGAATGATGTAGATTTGTAATAATGCAAAAAAAAAAAGATGGCCACCACGGT
>NW_002987808.1:9098-83471 GCF_000006295.1 Pediculus humanus corporis
TCGTTCCCGAAAAAAAGTGAATAATAATGATAATAATAATAATAATATCAATTTATAAATTTCTGTCGTGATACGAAATTAGAGGTTAAAGGAAAGTATGATGTAATTAAAAAATTTTACTCTAAGATGGGATTTATGTAAAGAAAAATCTGAAAAAACTGACAAAATATTTTAAAGGTTTGCCTAAAATCATAATTTCCCAAAAAAAAAAAATTCTCACAGGAAGTAAGAAATATTTCCTGAACCTTGAAAATCACCCATAAAAACAATTAATTCAGGTATTTTTTATAAACTGTACCTAAAAATATTTTACCCATTGTACATCTTTATAATTTTTTCTTAAATGCAATATTTAAAAAAGGTATTAAAATACTCATTTAGATATAAAATTGACACAGTTTAAAAATTTTTCATTTGTTAAATATACTTCTACTAATTTCTTCAATAATGAGAGTCAATAGTATTTTAATTAAATTTTACGTTTAATAATGTCATACGATAAAATATTTTTTTTTAAATAATGAAATTTGTGTATTTGAAAAAATTATTAACAGTGAAAATGTTTTCAAATATTTTAAACTGAGACAAATCATAATGGTAAAAACCAGAATAAAAGTAAATTTGCAATAAAACACATTTAATTTTGTTATCAAGTTACTTAATTAGAAACTTAAAATGTGTTTAAATATTTATGTATATGTTTTATATTAATAAAGATGATTTTAAAACCGAAATTTTTAAAAATTAAAGGTAACAAGACCGGTTGCTGATACGGCCTTACAAATCGTCCATTTTGAATGACTCATTAACAAGAAAAGGGCAGGTGTTTTATCTATACCTGATTCGTAAAGAAAGCCTAACATTTTTTTTATATATAAATTTAATATATGATAAAATTTACTTACATTTTTAATATTTTGAAGCCATGTAATTTAAATTATTTTTAAAAAACAGTAAAATTTTCAAGCACTGAACACTGTAAGTACACCGTTTACATCACAGCACTACATAAAATATGGCAAACTGATCGGAAGTTTAGCAAACAGTGTGACCAACTTTTTGTTAAAATTACAAATGGTGTAACTTGTTTTTAAATTCGTAAAATTATGAAATTAGTAAAGTAAAATTAGTAAAACAATTTTATTTTTTTTGTACTATTGATTTATAAATTAATTTCTTTTTTTTTTAAAAGGACGATAAATAATATAATAAGGACATTTTTTTTAAAATTTGAGTTGGTACCCCTTAAGCTTTTAGTAAAGCTGTCTGCTTCATTATTTTTGTTCTGTTTTTAATTTGACTTTCTAATATATTCTTACAATGGCTGCCAAAAGAGATGTTAGTTTCGTGGTACAAAAGATAAGAGATTTTTTTTTAAAAAAAAAGAATGTCAACGCTCTTAGATTTCGTGATGAATTATCAAGCAGAACACAACCGCCTCCAATTTTACCAGACGGCCCTAATCACAAATTGTCTGCAAATTATTATTACACTAGAGATTCTAGAAGAGAAGTTACTCCTAATTGTATTATTTATGAAGGATGTTCTGTACCTAAATTAGAAGAACAAACTAAAAAGCTGGAATGTGGTAAAAATGCTGTTCCTGGTAAAGTTTACCTTTGGGATTCATGAATTTTTTAAAATCAGATTATCGAATGATTGATTGTAGAATATAAATTAAAATATCTAACATATAGTTCAATTTAAAAATTTAATTTAAATAAATATAAGTTTTTATTATTGTTATTTTTTTTTTTTTTAAGTTTTAACTAGCCTTTACTGAAGTTGAAAAAAATGATCTATATATTTTTATATTATTAATGCCAGTATACTTTTGAAATTATTTAAAAGATATATTTGCGAATTGTATTTTTTTAAAAACAAATTGATATTAATTAATTAATAATATACCCAAATTTTGTTAAGAATATTCATCCTTTTTTAATTTATATGAATTTTAATTTTAATTAATAGGTAAGTAAAAAAATTTTTATTTCCCAAATAAGTTTTTTATTTATTATTATTATTATTACCTAAAGAATCCTTTATTTATCTTAAAAAATTCTGAAATATAAAATTTTTAAAATCTTAAATCTAAATATAAAAAATTATTAACTTAATATGCCTAGATTATAATAAATTCTAACTTTAAATCATTGGTGCTTGCACTTAATGAACAATTTTTTGCATATCGATAAAATGTAAGTACAATAGTTTAAAGAACTTTTAGTTTTTTTGTAAAAGTTTAGTGTCAATCAGATCTCTTAAACAGTGCTTGCTTGTTTGTGCTATTCAAAAGTAACAGCAGCTGATGCGTAGCTCACGGAAGAGTCACTCATTCTGCAACACTGACTCGATTGAACATATTTTAAAAATTTCAAATTGATTTTGTTTCCAAAATTACTGGAATTTTTTAAATAAGCAATGGCCTGTAAATCAATTGAAATATTGGATGGAAAAATCAATTTTTTTTTCAATTAATAAAAAAAAATTATTTAAGTAATAATTTTTTCGGAATTTACCTGAAGAAGTACTCCGATTGGATGTCTGCCGCATATTGTATTACCATATTTTTTCAAGTAATCAGTAAATTCCGTGGGATTTAATTTTTCAATGATATCCATACCCTAAAGCATAAAATATTATGTATATAAAAATAAAATCAAAAAAAAAAAAAAGAAAAAAAATGGTAAATTTAATCGCAATGTACCATTTTATCTAATGTTTGAATTGATTGATGTATTTCTCCCCAACTTTTGTCGTAAAATGTATATCGAAATCGTTGACCCCAATGACAGAAATCAGAAGATACTATAAATAAATTTTGAGGATCAGCTAAATAAGGAGCTAAAATACTTCCATAAAGTGCTTCCTCTTTAGCATTGGTGGAGCCCACTAAAATAGGCACAATAGTAAAATAATCTTTGAATTCAGCCATCACTTTAGCTATATAAGGCAAATGCATTTCTATACTGTGTTCTGCTTCATCTATAGATATACCCATCACATTAAATTCTCCAGTAGCCATTAATTCTTTATGCACTTAACACAAAAAAAATTTTAATTTAGTAATTTAGAAAAAAATAATAAATATAATAAATAATATAATAATATATTACCTTGTTGGTCGACTGTCAAATCATAAAATGGGGTTTCACATTTTAAAGCAGGGCTTAAATAACACCCTGAAAATCTTACATGATGGGAAGGTCCGAGAATAAATATTCTTTTAACAACAGCTGGACTTATCTGTCTGTAAGCAAACGCAGCACAGCTTCCACAATATTGATATCCAGCATGGGGAGCAATTATAGCTCTAGCAGGACCATGTGTAAGTTCAGCCTGGCCTAACCATGTTTGAAGTTGTCGTTCTAGTTCCTTAGCTAAAATTAAAAACAAATGATATCCAACATGATGCAGCAAATTTCTAAATAAATATTATATATTTAAAATACTACATTTTTTAAATTAAAAATTTTTTAAAATTATTAGGGCATTCTTATTAAAATGAATTTTGCACATTATTATTTTTTAAATAAAGTTGTCTAACAATTTTTTTTTAAAAAACTATAAAAAAGTTCATTCAAATAAACATTTCTGTTTTATAAAAATTAAATGAAACAATTAATTTCATTCTCCCCTGGAAAACATTTAAGTAATAAGTTTATTACATAAAATTAATCAGATGATATATGAATATAGGGTCAATGAACGCTTTATTTATACCTGAATCAGAATACCAGCTGTTGGCATGAGTAGCTCTTCTAGTGACCATTTTAAGTAAAATAATGCTAAATAAACTATGCTTTTTTAACAAATAAACTCCAAACCATCACAAATTTTAAAAAAGAAGTAAATATAACAGGAACGCTATGGATGAGAACTTTTACAAGTTACCAACTTTAAATTAATTATGTTTTACTTTCTACTACGTTTGTTTACTCGATGAGTCTGTTTGTTAAGTTTACAAACAAGGAGCGATACAAATTTAAGAAATTACGGTTACAGTAACCATGCACTAGTAGTTATTATCCGTACCTTATCTTTTTTTTTTTTTTTTTGAAATTAAAAAATGAATACCGATAGAGAATTTAGAGGAGGGCCCCAACCTTATAATACGTTGGATCAAAGATATCCCCATCAAAGGCAAGTTCGCGTAAGTATATTAAATAATAATTTTATTTACTTTAGTTCAATTAACCTCGTATTTACATTTTTTTTTTTTTCGACAATTTTAGGAATTAACTCCCGAGGATATTAAAGAATGGAACGATTGCATGAGATCTGGTTTTTACAAAGTTGGAGTACCTTTTGCAGCTATAATGCAGTATATTAATTACGTTCGTAATAAAGGTTTGCCATTCAGAAATTTAATTTTTTTTTTTTTTTTTAATAAAACCCTGATTTGGATTTGAAACAATTGTTTTATTTATTTAGGTTCTTACAGTGCTTTAAACTCTTCTTCTATTTTAAAAAAAGTTACTCTGTTTGGAATTAATTGCTTTTTCGGATCAGTGTTTTATTCACCAGTTTGTTATTCTAAACTTCAACAATCCGTTTTGGCAAAGGAAAAAAAAAGACAGGAATTAGGGGCAGATGGTCCCTTTTTTTCTAAAGGGACTACCAGCACCTTCGAGTAAATATTTGAATACATAATAGTGAGATTTTGTAGTAAGTTTCGCCTATATTTTTATAACGTAATCCTATTGTTTTTATAGAGACGCAACAAGTTCACAAAGTAATTTGGATCCAAAGTTTGAGGGTTTGGATAGTGATTTCTCTCATTTAAATATAGATGTAAATTCTTCATTTGTTGAAAATATAAAATATGATGGTAAATTTTAAATTTATTATCTTAAAAAATATTCTTTTATAAAAAAAAATGTTAAAGACTTTTTGAAATTACTTTATCTAATTTAAATTACAAAATCATTCATGAATTTTTTAGAAACACTATCTGGTGAAAAAAATGATACATCGAAACCGTTAGAAATGACTTATGAAGAATTAAGAAGAAAAAACAGAGAGAATTATTTTAGAAATAAAGTATTGCCATACACTAATTATAATTCTCCTCAAAGGTATATAGTATGATAGAAATCATTTTTTTCCACTTAATATTAAATATTTGAAATATAATGAAAAATTATAATTTAGTATTTTTGCAACACCTTAATTTAATTTTATTAATGCAGGGAAAAAAATTTATCGGAATCATCGACTGAAAAAATACCAGAGAAAAGTTATGAATCCAATTTTGTAAGGAAGAAAAATAAATATGGAGATGATATGGAATAATATTTCTTTCATTTTTATTAAAAAGCTAGTATTTATAGTATGGTACTGAAATATTGAAATGTAGACTGAACAAAAAAAAAAAAAATTATAATAAATAGATTTTTTTTTTGAAACATTTTCATTTTCAGTTGTTTGTATTGGAAAAAATTTAATTATATATTTAAAATTTATCTTAATAAAAACAATATATACACATTTAAAGTAATGTAAAGTAATTTTTTAATCAAAGAAAAGAAAAACCGAATTGAAAATTTGATCTCACCCGAGTTAAATATTTAAGTAAAAAGTAATTTTCGAGTCTATACTTATATTTTAAAAGTTTGATTTTTTATTTAAATTATATTTTTAAAAAAACTAACTAACTAACTCTTTTCTAGATAGATACCTCTTAATATTTATAATCGAATAGTATTTACTTATCCTATTAAATTAAACTAATTATTTACTAAAACTAAAATTTGTATTGGATATTTAATTATGTTAGTCAAAAATAGAATGGCATATATTATTTTAAAAATAGAAATACGAAAGAAAACGAATCTTACCGAAAAAAACCGATGATTTAACCAGTTCATATTCAAAATATTATTCCCCCACGTGTATATGTATTGGGTACATATTCAACCATTTAATGAAATCTTTTATCCGTTATAAATTATTTAATTATTAATCCTTTAATATTATTATTATTATATTATATGGTTTTAAACGATGGTGGTGGACAAAAGCAAAAAAATTTCACTCGTCAAGTTAAAAGTAAGATATTAAAATTTAATACTTACAAATGTCGTTATATATGTTGTTATTAACTACTGTCATGTTAATCACTTCAAAAACTAAAATTATTTTGTTATAAATAAAACTTCACTAATAATAAAACGAGTTTTAGTATATTTTATTAATAACCTCCGAATCCGCACTTAAAAAATTTTTACATTGTTTATTTACAGGAATTATTGAATTCAGTTTTGTCTTCATCAAATAGGACATCAAAAATTATTCAAAAATTTGATGATATAATAATACATTCGGACGTACTTTTTTACACGTGGAAATTGCTAGCTAAAAATTATATTAATATCAAAAACAGTAACGATATTTATGCCCAAAATGTTATCGAATTGTTAGAAAAAATTTCACCTTCAAAATGTGATTCAAAAGAATACAGCCTGGGATTAGATTGTACTTAAACATGTTCATTTTCATTTAAAAATGCCTTTTTTGCTTTATTTACTAATTTTTTTTACAAAATTTTTTTTTATGAATTTCTTTTAGGTAAAGAAAAATTTGTTTTAGACGATTTATTGTTAAATAAATATATTGGAAAAGTATGGCAATCGTTAATAAATAGAGATTTTAAATCGCCTGATATTCATAAAAAAGTATTATTTTTGTTGATGGAAACATATATAAATAGAATAGATAATGCAGTTTTCTTAACTGATTTTTTAATGGGATCAATGAATATTAAGGGAATTATTAGTATTTTAGCACTTGAAGGAATGTCAAAGCTAATGCAGAGATCTAATATGTGAGTTGCAATGAATTACTCATAAATATTATAATTAAATAACTATAACTAATTTTTGTATTTTCACAGAGAATACCCGAATATTTATGGAAAGTTGTACACTATGTTCGAACCGGATATTTTACACAAAAAATATAAATCAAGATTGTTTTTTTTGGCTGATATTTTTCTATCATCAATGTAAGACTTTTTTCTTACTTAAAATTCTTAAATCACTAATATGCTGATCCTTTTTTTTTTTTTTTTTTTTAATAAAAAATGTATATTTAAAGATGCTTACCTGAATCTATTGTCGCTTCTTTTATTAAACGAGTTGCTCGTTTAAGTTTGATCAGTGCTGCACCAGATATAATTATGATGTTAAAATTTATAAGTAATTTGATGATAAGGCATCCTGGACTGAAACGTCTTGTAAATCATCCTGATGTAACTGAAGGTACTGCCAAATAACTTTTCAAATTCTTAAAATTGACAAAGTGTAATCCTATAATAAAAAATCATTTTAAATTACGATTGTGTTTTTTATTTTTCAGTTTCCGAGGATCCTTTCATTGCTAATGAAAATGATCCTACAAAAACATGTGCCACATCGAGTTGTCTTTGGGAAATTGTTTTGTTAAAAAATCACTGTTTGCCAAGTGTGTCTTCTGCTGCTAAATTTATCGACTTTAATTTACCATCAATCGAATTTGATTTAAGTGATGTTTTAAGTAATAATTATGAAAAGGTAAGTCTTAACAATGTATTATAAGCTTCTCGATAACCCAATATTATTAATTAAACATTAATTTTTAATAAAATTTTAAATATCAAGTTATTGTAAATATTTTACAGATATTCAAAACAGAATGTAAAAAGAAAACGGATAAGCCAAGCCTAACTTTTGAAAGACCACAAAACTCGATAGCCAAATTAAAAGATGATAAATTATATAAGCTATGGTCCCTAATTGTGTAAAAATTCAAAAATACAAATAATTTTTTTTTATTGATATTTTTTTAAATAAAAGAATTTTAAAAAAAATTAAATAATAATAATAATAATATTACTTTTATCCTTTTCCACGATTTTAAATTAATAATGATTTCCCTTTTCTTTTTTGATTCCTCCATCTAAAATAGAGAGAGAGAGAGAAAAAATGAGACCTTAATATAAAATTTAATTCATTAAACTATTTATTTCATTGATATTTTATGCCATATAGAGTGCATTTTTGCAATTTACTTAGTACATATTATTTACCATCGTATAAATTTTTGAGTAATTTAATTATTATTATTAAAATTATCAGAAAAAATTATTGAATTGATTGATTGATTTGATCTCAACTATGATGACTTATTTTTTTTAACAACAAGTCATTCTATATAAATACTATATATATATATATATAAATAAAGTTCTTCGAACGTGATTCGTACATGTAACATCGGGCCTTAGGACGCCATTTTGAAAAATTTAGAAAGCAAAAATCAGTCTTTATTAAGCAGGGCTCGAGCTCTTTCTGTCAATTTTCGAACTCTACCGCGACTGCTGACAGTGTAAGAAGGCGTACCAACTGTAGAACTTGAGCTATCCTCGTTATTTTCTGAATTTGTTGTATAAGGACTATCACTTTCAATAGCATTTCTTTTTCGAACTTTACTCGACCTTGTCTGTCGAATTGTACTTGTTTCGCTGTTATCTGATTTATTACTGTTTCTTTGTCTTTTTTTCCCCCTTCTAAAAGAAAAAAAAAAACAAAAACAAAAATAAATAAATTTTTACGCATAATTGTAGGGGGATTAAAATCCCTTTTCGTTTTGTTTTCAAATCATCTAACCTTCGTATTATTGGACTGCTACTATCACTACTACCGTCCGATTCTTCAGAACTTTCATACGAATGATCTTTATACTGAATACTTTGCTTTCCTCTGTTTCTTGTGCGTAACTAATTAACAATAAAATTAAGAGTGAATCGTGAATTGCGATTAAACAAATACGACTACAAATATAATTATTAAAAATAGCACAGCAGAAAAATTTTTTTACCGTTCCATTTGGCTTATATGTATCATCAGAACTTTCTTCTTCAGAGCTAGAACTGTTTGAAAAATCACTATCGCGTAGTTTTTTCTTTGAGGTTTCTTTATTATTAGAATTATTATTATTATGATTATTTTTAGCATACGAATGACCGTTCATTTGAGCTTCTAAAACACAAAATGCAATGCAAGAATGGAAAAAATAAATAAATAATAAAAAAAAAAAATTCGAAATTCAAATTCGATTTATGGCACCCACCATTTTGTTTTAAATAAGTGTTTCTTAGGGTTGATAATTTCAAATGTTCATCAACGGGATCTTCAGATTCTATATCGGATTCTGAAAAACCGTTTTCTTTGGAAGGTCCGGGACGACTCAAATCCTTTGATTGTGCCTTCAATTTTTGAGACCTTAATTCTTCGAGTGCCATTTTCCGTCTTTTAGTTTTCCATTGAAACATTATTTGCTTCATTCTATCCTCGAACATGTTTGATAATCTAACGGTCATTGAAAAAATCTAAAATAAAATATTGTGTCACGTCCATGAATTTCTATACATTTCCCCCCCCCCAAAAAAAAAAAAAAAAAAAAAAAAAAAAAAAGGGTTTAAAATAAGTTACCCTAGATCTTTTATTAGTGTTGTAATTTTTGGAATTAGCAAATATTAAACGAATATCTTTATAAAAATCTTTCGGAGAATGGTAATTTCCTGCTTGAAGCTCTTCTTTGACGGTACCCAAATCCATGGGACATTCTATCACCTTTTGATTAAAACGAAAAATAATAATTTAATTTAAAAAATATGCTAAGCAACCAACAACAACAAAAATCAAGTCTTTACCTTTAAATAATCTGGATGCTCCGTAATATCAACAGGTTGTCGAAAGGGAAAAGAATCCGATCGATCCCACATTTCTCTCAATAATTTTTCACAGGCTACTTTCCAATCGAAAACAGGTTTTTTATTACTACTACTACCACTAGGCCCGGGACGATCTATGTCGTGATCACTTTCGGCTTCACTCGGTGATGAATAATAAGTATCCGTCAATTGATGATAAACAGCCCCCACGTCGGTTTCCACTCTGTCTCTGTTTTTTTTAATTAAAAAAATTTTTATACGGACTCGAATAATTATTAAGTTCATTAAATAATATAAATAATAATAATAATAATACTTTTTTTTTTTTTTTTTTTTTTTTTTGTTTAAAACTTACGAAATGATTCGCATGCACAAATCCGTAATTATTCTAGCGTGTTTAACAATTTGACTGTGAGCTTCGTTAAACTTTTCCGCATTGGTTGCCAAATATCGAACATCAAATTGAACTGCCGTTAACCTTCGGTAAAAACGATTTTCCAATCGTGCCTAAAATAAAAATTTTTCCATTCATATAGTATATATGTTTATTTTACTTGTAAAATTAACGTGAAATTATTAAAGTGACTCTTACTTACCTTAATGGTCGAGAGATCAATGGGATATTCTACGGACATTGCATACGACGGATAATGATTAAGATCGACGGGAGCGATAAAAGGCTCGGCGATAGCAAGGTTCATGACTTTATTTAGTCCGACGATAATTCTACGGCAAGTGGCATCTCTATCTCCATTAGGCCATTCGTCTGAACGAGGGCAGTACAATAGTGCTTGAGTTTCTTCCGGAAGAACAGGTACTGAAGCGCCGGGCTCTAGTGGCGGATGAGAAGGATCAGGTGGCTCCATGTCCCACGGACTCATGGGTTCGTCCTCACCGTTGTCCCAACGTGTCATAAATGATAAAAAGGGACTTTCGGGTGCTGCGGGATCGTGAGGCCTTTTCGCAACTACTTTTCCTTCCCACCACGAATCTTCTATCATACATCTAAACCTGTCTCCTAAAAAATAATAATAAATAAAAAAATTAAACCATTATAAGAGCCTAATTTTTTTGATATTTGAAAATATGAAATTTAAAAAAAAAAAAAAATAAATTTACCTGGCTTCCAATTTCTCTGAATGGCAGTGTCGTACGTTTGTTTTAACACTAAAAAATCAATAACGTCAGGCATATCATGATATTTTATATTAAAAAATTCCCTAGAATCAGATAATGAGCCGGAATCATTTAAAACCGCCAGTCGAAGACAGCACAGCCGTGGAGGTCTGATTTCATATTTTATTCCCACTACCTATAAAAAATTAAATAATAATAATAATAATAAGGTTCACTTTTGAGTTTTATAAATAATTTATTCGGGTAAAAATAAGGTTGTAGAAAACATTCGGTATTTACTTTAACTAAAACAGGTTCCGGGAGCTTGAGTTTTGAAAGACCTTGTCGCCCAGCTATTTTATACACTTGTTTTGCTCGGACGGCTTCTAAATAATAAATATAACCCTGATAAAAAAACATAATTTCGTCTCCCATTTGAGGGTAATAAGGAGCTTTTCGAGGCACAACTTCAGACAACCACTTTGGAGGTTGAAATTCAAATGGAACCTCTCCAACACCATTGATTCCCTAAAAAAAAATTACATGTGTAAAATTCCTCATTCATCAATAAATGCGATACATTAATAAAAAACGTTTATACTAACCGGCGGTGGATTTGGTTCTTTAGTGTCTTTAGCTTTCCTTCTGGGAGGAGGAGATGGAGAAGGAGAAATTTTTCGTGGTACACGTTTTCTTTTTGATCTTTTAGGGGGTTCTAATGAAACTCCGTGATCGGCAATCCAATCAGAATATTCCGAATTTTCGTCTGAATCTGATTCTGATCCCAAATCTGAATTGGCGAAAGAATCTGACATGGAAGAAGTTGATGTCGAAGCAGATAGACTAACATTTTCTGAATTCTAAAGGCAAGTAAAATTACAATGAATAAAAATTACGTAAAAAAAAAAAAATTTTAAATACTTAAATAAAATAAAAATTAAATTCAGTATAACCTCTATTATATTCTCTTCTCTGGTTGCACGTGTTTGATAGGCTCCTCTGCGCCTCCCCTTTCTTTTTGGTCGATCATCTAACACAGGTTTGGGTGGAGTTTCTTCTCTAAGTCGACTTTCCTTATTAAACTCATCCATTTCTTCGGCAGCTATTGCATCACTATAAAAAAAAAAAAAGGTATGTTAAAATCTTGAATTAAAAAAAAAAATTAATTCATTGTCATTTAAATTTATTCTCACAGTTTCAGTCTTGTTTGTTCAAGAATTCTTGGAGGCAAGGGCTTTAATAAAGTTCTTGCTTTCCATGTCATGCAAGAACCACTTTCCCAATCACCGCTTGAAAATCTAACACCTTCTCCATCCCTACGTACAGATCGAGAACTTCCTAAAATTTTAAATTAATTTAAGAAATGTTTTTTGAAAAAAAAATTGAACTCTATAAAAAAAAAAAAAAAGATTCTAACCGAAAGAAGATTGCCTTAAATTTGACTGACCATACTGACGATTTACTAAAGCTTGAATCATGTGATCTATATTAGATCTAGGGGGCTCACTTGGTAATCCTTCTAAAACTTCTTGCTGCCCTTCATTACCAAAAGCAACGTTAGGCACAAGTTGTTCAATCTAAAAATAAAAAAATTTAAATTTTTTTAAATGTGCAACAAATTATATGAAAATAATAAAACATTGATTGATTGATAAACAAAAAAGTTGAAAAAGCTTGTTTAGAGTATAACATAAAATAAATATTTAAAATATTACTTTACAATCTAATTCGAAAATACACTTACTTTACAATCTTCCCTTCCTGGCACCAATTTTTGAAGATCTGGTGAGTAGGGGCATCCGTCAACATCTACTAAAAAAGGAGGGGGCATTAAATGAGGAGCTGTTTGAGTTTGCTCGTCTAGAACACCAAGATTAGCATCTCTCACAAGAGGCCTATAATCCGTGTGGAAAAATAGTTCCCGAGGTAACTATTAACAAAAACCAACAATTCGTCATTTGTACACCCTTATTTAATAAAAATGTATAAATTATATTTGTATTTAAATCTTGTGCTTCACCTTTTTTAATTTGTCGCTACCAGAACCAAAGCCAAAAACTAATATGTGCCCATGAGAGTCTGTGGCTGCAAACATGGTTCCATCAGGAGACCATTTGGCATCAAAGACTGCACCGTGTCCTTGACCATCTATACTGTTTTGATATTGCATTAAATCAATTCCACGAGTGATATCCCAAACACATATTAATCCATCATGACCGGCACTCAACATTATACTGGGATCAAAAGGATGAGCTTCTAACACAAACACTTCATCTCGATGTGCTTTTAAAATGTGAATTAATTTCCCTGTAATTATATAAAGCTAAATATATAATTCTGCTAAGAGAAAGAAAAATTATTTTGAAAAAAACCTTTAAATCTTGAACTATGGTTAGGACTTTATTGAAATATTAATTTTATATTTAATTACCTGAGTGTGAATCCCATACTTTAAATGTAGCGTCATGCACAGCTGTTACTATGTATTTATCTGATCTATCCCAACAAACCATCGAAACCCTGGGCTTTAACTTTCCATCTTCTTCAGTAACAGGAGCCCTATTAAATAAATTCAGGAAAGCATACAAATACAATTAATATTAATGTTATCAAAAGAAAAAAATTTTTGTAATAATGTGATACGGTTAAATGAAGAGTAAAAATATTTTAGAAAATTATTAAAAGGGAAATAACTTAAATATAAAAGTTTTGAATATGTTATTTTAAAAACTCACCCTGGTAACTTTGTAGTCATTTCAAGGCGCAAATTTACCCATTTCTGGCGTCTAAACTGCCAAACTAATGCAGTTCCATCTTTTGAGCCGGAAACAAATCTTAAACCTTTATGAGCCCATTGAATTGAGTCGACTCTATCAGAGTGAGCTTCTATTTCAAATATTCTGGTAGGTCCCTCACTTCCATTCATATTGTATATTCTTAAATAAGTTTTAAAAGTTAATAGAAGAAAAAAAAAAAAACATTATCTCTACATTCAAAATGTAATAACCTAAAATAATTCACATACCTAACATGATGATCACCACTTCCGGCAGCTAAAAAACTACCTCCTGGACTAAATGATGAACAAATCATTTGAGCTCCTCCTGGCCGCATTTTTTCATTATAAATTACAGGACGACCTCTAAAAAATTTAACCTTTAAATTAAATACAATAATTAAAAATCATAAATGATGTTAAAAATTATTTACTTACTGAAAAGTGGTTTCTTGTCCAATCGGGTGATGATTGTACACCCAAAAAGCAACAGAACCGTCTGTGCTTGTAGATGTTAAATATCTCAAATCTCCCGAAGCCCCAGGACAAAAATTGACACCTAAAATAAATATTAAATATACATATATCAAAGACATATTTTTTCGTGTGAAAAATTTTTCTAAAAAATTAAAGTTGGCTTTTGAAAAACATTCAAAACTTTCATTACAACCATACCTGTAATCATTCCTGTGTGTCCAAGTAAAACTGCCACAGGAGCAGTACTTTGTAGGCACCAAACTCTGAGCACTCTATCTAAACTTCCAGCTGCCAGCAATGTATTTTCTACATTAACAGCCATATCTGTAATTTCCGATGATGCTCCTCTAAGAGTTGCTAGTAATCTACCACTTATTGTACTCCACACTTTTACTAGCAAATCATCTGCTCCCTAAAAAAAATTATTTTATGCAAATTTTTTTGACCTAATAATATAAAATTTTTTGAGAGGATTATGGAATTCAACATACTGTAAAAACAAATTGACCAGTTCTATCAAACAAAAGACAGTATACTGCAGATAAATGACCCAAAGTACGATTATGAAGTTGTAAGTGGCTAAAAAAATTTGTTTGCATTGCTTGTTTTCTGGTAAAAGGTCCTGAATTTCGGCGCCCTTCCAATAATCGAACTAAAAAATTGAAAATTACTTCTTAAAATAATTATAAAAATATCAAATTAATAATTGTAACAAATTAGAAAATTTGGCATGTTTTTAAATTTTTTATTAAAAAAGAAAACAAATGCAATTATATATTTAGATATAAATAAAATGCATGCAGGGATGTCTTGGTTAATTATGTGCATTGTGCTTTAATAATAAATGAAAATCGATAAACTATGTTATGTTACCCATATGATGAACTGATTTAAAATCTGCTGCATCAGAACAAGGTTTGCCATTTCGTCTAGCTGAATAACGAGATACAGGAATCGAATGTGGAACAGATGAGATTCTTAATAAACTTTGCCTACTAGCTCCTAGTAAAGATACAATTCCTGGCACACTGGGAGGAAACTCTTTATCCAAAATTGGACAAATTCTGTTGCATATTGCTAATAAATGATCTGGACCAATATGCGGATAGTTTACAGACTAAAAAAATTCAAACAATAATTATTAAAAATATTAACCAGTTTCGACATTATTTTACTTAATTTATTATCTTACCAATTGACTGAACGATTGGGGAAATTTATTTCCTTTCCAATCATATCTTGGTGGTAATAACTTATTATATTCCAATTCTTCAGTTAGAGCCTGAAAATGATGTGATACATTAAACAAAAAATTTATTAGAAATAAAACCACTGGTACCAGTAAATCCATAGTGAAACCATTTAATTAAAATTTCCTTTTAATTTAATGTAAATTTAAGAGGATTTAAAATTTATTTGACATAACCAATCAGTATACAAATAAGATTCTAAAGAGAAAAATTTCAAAGGGAATTTCTTAACTGTTGCTCATTTATAGAAAAATTTTTTTTAGAATTAAGAGGCGGTTAAACTAAATTTAATACAACATTTACTTACTTCTAATGCCTTAGTACATGGTCCTCCACTTAAAAACTTAGCAATCAAAAAATAAAGTTCTGAAAAAAATTACAAGTTAAAGATAAGCAATAACTTCTAGTTAAGTAAAGTTTGTTTACGAAATTTCTCAACAAAAATTCATAATACCTGAAGCTAAAAACGACTGATGATCTGTGTTAGAAATTTCCATCACTTTAAGTAATTGTTCAAGTCACAAAAATTAAGCTCTTCATTGTTATTTAAATATTTTCTTTGCTCCCATTTTAAATAACAATAATAATAAATGTCAGGCCATTATTTCAATATGGCGGCGATGACCACCTCGATCAACCTCGAGTTCGAGTGTTTAGCATTAAGATAAGCTTTAACATATACTAAAAAAATAATACATAAAAAAAAAAATCTTTTTTTAATTCTACAGCATTAAAATTCTTTAAATGAAAATTTTATCTCTGTCATATTTAAATATTCAATACGAATTTTATTTAATTTATTAAATAATCTTAAAATATTTATTAATAAAATGAGCCAAAATTTTTTTTGTTTGAAGAGAGAGAAACCTAAATTTTACTTTTGAATAATTTGCATAATTTTTGGAATAAAATAATAATTTTAAAAATTTTTAATGTCATTTTTCAATAACTAAATGTTATTACCAAAGCCCAACAACAAGTACATAATGTTAAAATAAATTGAAAGCATATTAAAAATCATTTAAATTTTATTTTACTTAATTACAACAGATAAAATAATAATAATAATAATTTTTTTTTTTTTTTATAAATAAATTGCCATAACATATAACTAGACTAAAATTTAAAAGTTACAAAAAAAATTAAATTTTTTTGTAATATTTTCTCACAAAATTTAAAATTTAAAAATATCTCATCATTATTTTTACATAAAGCAAATATGTACAATTTAACAATATTTTTTTTTTTTTATTAACTTTAAATACTGCTTCAAGCAGTAATAAATATAAATTTTGTTGTGTGAGAAAAATTGACAAAATCAACAACAATGCAATACAACACGCGTTAAAATCATGTATGAGTAAATAAATAAATAAAAAAAAAAAAAATGTTAAAAAGCTAAAAGACACTATATAAAAACATTAAAAAACAATTTTCTATAATTTTTTAAAATTTTGGCAGTTAACATTTAATTTTATAATTAAAAATTTTTTTTGGCCAATTTCTTATTTATTTTAAAATATATATAAAAAAACAAATAAATTTTAAATTAAGTGTAGTGCGTTGTTTACAATTCTAAATCAATCATTACTTTTTAACTTATCCATAACTTTCTACATAAAAAAAAAAAAAAACAAACTATTCTTAAATATTATATATTTTAAATGCTATTTAACCATCTTTTTTTTTTTTTAAATGAAAATTAAAAAAATTAATTTATCGTTATTTAAAATGATATTTCAAAATAAAAGTACATCATCCCGGAGAGTACACATAAAGCATTTTTTTTTTTGATTTTCAATAAAAAAAAAAAAAAAATTAAATTTTCAGTCCGAGGCAAAGATTAAAAAAAAAAAAATCACGAGTACATTTATTTATCAATTTAATTAAAACCTATATATAAATTTGTGCATCGATTTTTTTTTTTTAAACATATTTTAATAATTAATACATTTCAAATTCCAAAATTTTAAATACTAAACCCTACAATCCGCTCTTGGAAGTAATCGATTCGATTCGGCCGTACTAAAATCCATTTCATTTGTAAACGTTAAATTTTTTGAAAAGGGCCATTGTAACTTTACGTCCAATCTAAAAGAAAAATTTTTTTTTTTTTTTTTAAATTTAATTATTTATTTAAATTTGTATGAAATACATCATTAGCCAATTATTATTATTTACCCGACGAAATTCTCTTCTAAACTAACGTGCTGATAATAAGTTATTAATTCGATGATGGATTTGAAAAAACGAGACAGTGATAAATAATACGATAGAGTTCCTTCGACATTTTCTTCGTAAACCTTCATGTGTTTAACTTTTTCATTAGTTCTGAAAAATAAATCCGCAAAAAAATTTAATTGTTTTTCCATCGAATTAACCGATTCACGACTTGCACGAATGATGCATACTTTAAACTTATGGCGTATATTGTTTCCGACGGATTTGTTGGACGTTGAGGCCGAATCCTTAACAGGTACGTGCCATCCATTTCGTTTTCTAAAAGGCTCGTTGCAGTTTTCCTTCCCATTTCGCCCACGAACCACAAACAATCTTTCAACTCGTTAAAACTCAAGTTGTCGTAGTTGGTAATTGGGGAAGGTGGAGGGTGGCGCATCGGAGGAGTGATGGAACGATTGGAATTAAAGGAAGACTGTAAACGAGGAGGAGGAAGTTGAGGTACTTTTGTGGATCCGCAACGGCCGCAGTACGGAATGCATATTTTATGACAATTAATGTGACATTTTTCACACTGGTATCCCTGATAGATTTTCCCTTTTAAAAATTTACTGCAGTGACTGCACGTGGTCGGAGATTCAAACGTAAACATTTTAAAATTATGTTCCGTGTTTCGGCAAACGGAAGGTTCGATGTTGTCTCTGTAATAACAAATTATTAAACACCATTTTGCAACATTTTCATACGTAACGAAAGGAAGAACGATTTATAAAACTTACAGAGCTTCAGATATAGCATTCATGAATTTCTTTTTAAATTCTTCAGTGCGAGAGTAACAAGTGTAAGCAGTAAGTTCCGCTCTGTGAACTAAATACCATTGATAACTCCACCTTGCATCCCTTGTTAAAATTTTTTTTTCAATATCTTGTATTTTATATTCATCTAACCTAAGAGATTCTCTATAACAGTATTGATCGCCCTAAAATATAATCACGATAAAGGATTTTTAGCGTTTAAAGCTCAGCGACCACCAAAATTGTCTAAATTTATTCTTCTGCTTTACCTTCAATGCTTTGCACATGACCATCACGCGATCAAACACAAAAACATATCGGACTTTTTGTTTTTGATCATTGTGAGCTTTAATTCTTAATTCCCCGTCTAAAATTAATCGACCGTAGTCTTTTAATGTAAAATCCGGTGGCATATGCCAGTCCGAAATGCTTTGTTCAATGTAGGCAAGAATAGCTAAAGCATCGCTGTCTCTTTTGACTTCATTAATGTATTGAGCAACATCAACCATGGCTTCTTTAGCTCTCTCTAATCCTCTGTAATCTTCATGATTCTAAAAAATTTAACTTGGCATTAATATAACAGTATTAAACCAAATAAAATGTATCAAAAATATTAGTGAGAACGTGAAAAATGAATAAAAATTAAAAAAAAAAGGTAAAATCTAAAGTTACCATTTGCGTTTCACTAACTAACTTATCCAACAATAAATGATATTTCAATATTCGTTGCATTGGTACAGATAAAATATCTCTTAATTTAAATTTTCCATTATTTGCTTCTTGCTGACAATTCTAAAATAAAAATTGTTTTTCGATACAACAATTACTAAATAAATAAAACAATAAAATAATTCTTTTTGTGTCAATTTTTTGTCAGGTTTCATTCAATTAATTTCATTCTTCGAGTAAGTTAATTTACACATTTTCAAATCAACTCACCTCGACTTCATTATTTATCATTTCACTTCTTCCGCATAAATCCTGAATAAGATTTTGCGCATTCGTTAAATTGGCTATGTAATCTCCATAAATTAAAAACTTTTCCCTGAAGCTTAAAAAAACTTCACTTAAACGAATTTTCCCATGAGGGGAAGCAGCTTTTCTAAGTTGAGTCAAAAACACGCCGTGGATTTCATACAATTCCTAATTGTGATAACCATTAGAAAAAATTTAAAAAATCAATAATAATAATAATAATAATAATTTATTTAAAAATTCACAATTACCTTAATATGAGCAAAAATTATTTTAAAATCTTCTTCTCTAATAATGGATGCTAGAGGACGCATAAAACTTCGTTGCAAACCTCCTAAAACGTCCAAATAATTTCTTTCGGTTTCGATTAGTTCGTTAATAACATAATCTCGTTTTTCTAAACTGGCAGGTAACGCTGATGGTATCTGAATAAAAAAATAAAAAATATAGTTTATAATAATTATTGAATTAAAAAGGACAGGTAAGTATAAGTTTGTTCATTTACTTCCTGATGACAAGAAGGAAAACAAAAGAAAAAAAAACTTACCTGTTGTAATGATATTCTATTAATCGAGCACAAATCATGGTAAATTTCTTCATTTCGCATATTAACATGATGACTGCTATATTCTGCATCTTCAGCACGCAATACATTAGAATGTACTGTGTCACTGCTATAAAATTATATATAACAAAAATCTAAACATACACAAACAACTAAAGTGCTCTAATTGCGAAAACAGTGCAATAAAAAAAAAAAAAAAAAATTTTTTTTAATTAATCGATTCGATTAATAAGGAAATCAATATTGCTATATTAAAGGTAAAAAAAATAAAAACAATGATATCCTTATTAATCATAATCATACAAAATCTTTCAAGATTTTCATTTTAGTTTTACATAAAATTTTTTATTTTAAATCAATTGTTTGAGCAATATATAAAACGATTTTAAATTAAAAATGTAAAGTAACTAAAAGAATGTAAAAAAAAAAAAAAAAATTAATTGTTTAATGAGGCCCATTTCTAATAAGCAACACTAAAAAGCATTATTAAAAATTAAAAATTAAATTAAAACCAATAAATCAAAAAAAATTAAACTAAAGTAAAAAATATAAAATTTTGGAAAAACCGGGAAAGAAAAGTATGAATATAAGTTTATCATTTAACTCTAATTAACTTCTCCAAACTAAATATTACTTTAAAAAAAAAAAAAAAAAAATTAATCATGTTCCCTGTTTTTCAATACAAACTAAAACAAACTTAACATCAAGCATTCACATTTTAAAAAATTTTCCAAGAATCGATAATAGTACAAAAAAAAAAAAGCTATACATGTGATTTTTTTTCAAGTAATCAAATTTAGAAATTAATAATTTTATAAATAATATTATGTGAATGCTTATGTTAAAAAAATATAAAAAAAAAAAAAAAAAACTTCCACAAAAAAACTAACAAACTCAAATAAACAAAATTCAAGTACATAAATAATTATTTTTAATATATGTATATATAAATCCTGCTATATGTACCTGTGGAGGGAATGTAAAAGATATATAGCAGAGATCTTCATAGATCTCTTCATCATGATAATCAGAACATCTTATGGTAAATTTCATCCAATCATTGGAATTAATACTAAAAGAAGATTAATATTCTTTAGATAAATTATTTAAAAACAATTCAAACAACTAATTATAGAAAAACCTCTTAGAATTATACTTTTACAAATATTATGAATTTTAATATATACTATTTACAAGTGCTTAAAAATAAAAATATAAATTTGGTTTTGACTTTAAAATTATTTACAAAATAATAATAATTAGATACAGATCAGGTAGTAATAATTTATAACATAAAGTAATTAATAAAAAATAGCTTTGCTTGTTGATAAATCATTATGAAATTCAATGAAAACATCTTAAAAATAAAATAAATAAATAATGATATAATTATAACTACCTGGCACTCAAGTCCTTATATAATTCATCATGAGATGATCTGTGTTTTATTAATGAAAAACCACTGAAAAAAAATTAATAGAAATTGAATTAGATATAAGTGCAAACATTTTATTTTTTGAATAATTAACTAATGCTTAAAAATACCTAATATTCTTTTTTTTAAACTTAGGAGAGAGGGAGAGTTTTGATAAAGTTTGTAAAACCTTCACAAAATCAGTGAGATCAAACAAAACAACTGGATCGAATAAATCACTTTCTTTAAGACCGAATGTGTCATGTGAAGTTTGCAGAAAAACTTTTATATTTTTTAAGCAGAGAAACTGAAAAATAAAAAGTTTTAATGTAACATTTTAAAATCAAATCATTAAAAAAACAAAGATATTTACAACATTGAATAAATCAATGAATTTTTGTTTAATTAAAGTTAATTAATAATGATCAGTTCATTATTAATCATACAATAAAAAAAAAAAAAAAATTACATTGCGTTTTCAAAACAGAAAGTTGTACTAGAGTACAGTAAAATATTGTTTGGTATATAACACCCTAAATACCTGTGATAACCGAGGTTTCTGACTAACATCTTTTGTATCAATACACCCCGGCTCAATATCATTCAGTAAATTACATAAAATAACACCGTCTCTTAGAGTAACAGCTAAATCACGAGCTTTGGCTTCTGCACCGTTTGCTATATGATCACTTCTTAAAATTCCACAACGTGTTAACCAATCGGCGCATTCACGCCAAGGCTCAATTCTAGCACACATGCTTTTAAATTAAAAATCTCAAATATTATGGGAGAAAAAACACAAATAAACCATACACTTTATCATATTTAATATTGCGAAATACATAATTAGTTTAGCACTTCATATCTGCAGGTTAGCCAACATAAATTATCTGTGTCAATGTACAATTTGTAAATTACATTCATAGAGGGCTTAGATTCCAGGATTTAAAAATGGAGGGATAAGTTTTGGTTATTTTTTAATAAGGCCGGTTAATTTTGAAGAAAGTGTTTATTGAAAATTATATAAATTAATTCTTTATGGAAACTTGTAAAGAAGTAAGAGATTTACAAATATTACACCATTTAATTACATTAAATAGGCTTTTTACTTTAATTATAACTGTTCGGCTTTTCGTCTAACTCCTCAACGTTTTTTATTTTTTTTAAAAATTTCATTATTTTTACAGATCGATCGGCCAAATGATACTTTCATTTGGGAAGAATTATTAAATCTTGAGTAAGTAAATTATTATTTTTCAAAATCATTAATAATTATACTACCTTTAAGTTGATCAATGGTTATTTTGTTGAAAACACATTGGGTTAACAGATAACTTTCATCTTGTTGTGCCAAACATTTTTAAATGTTTTAGGCTTATAATAATTTTTTTATTTATAACGTTTTAAATTTATTTATTTTCATAACTTGATAGCAATTAAAATTTTTAAAAAATCAGATCAGAATTTGGATTCCTACAGAAATAAAATCCTTTGAAAAATTTTTTTTATGAAATATTATCATTTTATTGTAGTTGTTCTTTAGAAGATTATCAAGATTTGCAAGGGAGATATAGTGCTCTTCTTGAAACCTACAGCAAAGAAATAGAAAATTCTAAAAAAGTTAAAAAAAGTTTAGAAAAATGTTTAAAATTTTATTCTAAATTATGCAAGGTTAGTACAGTAATTTTAAATATGTATATGATCAACAAAATTGTAAGTAATTCTTTTTTTCTTTTTTTTCTTTTTACTAAGAAATATGAGGCTCAACAAAAAGTTATATTATCACTGGAAAAGAGTGTTAAAGAAAAAATGACTTGCCTGGAAGAATCTTTTAAAGACCAAGAAAAAATGAAAGGATTGATTAATATTTATAAAAGTGAAAGAAGTCTTTATACAGATGAATCAAATTATGAGTTAAAAAAAGACAAGGAAATTTTACTCGATATTTGTTGTCAGTTAATTAGTGAATCTGTTAAAACTAATAACATTAGTGAGTAAACTTTTTTTTTTTCCCCGGATTAAAACCAACTTTAAAAATCAATTTTTTTTTAATAAAAAATTTTTATGTTTATTTTAGGAAACCTCACAAATTTATTATTAAGAAAATTTAGGAAAGATTTAAGCGATGAAAAATTAAATTTACTTAAAGGTAAAAATGTTAATTTTAAGGAAGTTTTTAAAGTTGATAATTCTGAACCGCAAAGTTTTATCAATTCACCTAGAGATAATTTGTCTGAATATAAGTTGAAAACTGATTTAAAAAAAGAAAAAGATTTACCTTCTTTTAATGAATGTTCTCACCATAATATTTTTAACAAAGTCGATGAGTTTTCAAGTGATGAAAAATCGTTAAAAAGCATGCTGAAAACTTCACCGGAAAATTTTAAGGAAAACAGTAATGAAATTATTACTGTAACCGATAAAGAAATATTTGATCAGAGTAAATGTATCTCTGAAAAAAAGTCTAATGTTGTATTTGAAAAAGAGAAAAATGATACAATTGAAAAAGTTGATAGTGAAACAATAAACTCTGAGAGCAGCTTGCTTACTACTACAGAATGTAAAATTAAATTATTAAAAAATTTTTTTGAAACAGACGATGAAAATAACAGTTCAGAAACCTTACCAGAAAATAGCATGAAAAATTTAATAAATCAATCTGTGATAAATTCCAATAATGTCGCCTGCCGAGAAAAAAATTTTGGTATTAAGAAAAAAAACACTGAGTACTTGAATGTTCATAATGACCAATTAATTACAGATGATAAATCTAAAACAAGTGAACAAATTTTAGAGAAAATTGATAGTAAAAATACTGATTGTTCTGAAATAATTAGAGGTACTCATAGTTTAGTAAACGAAGAAATTATGTCTCCTTCAAAAGCCTCAGAAAGGAACTGTGATAATTTAAACACGTTTAAAAGTATTTGCCAAAGCCAATTGGAATCCACTGAAGAAATAAAACGTAATAAAATTAATTCTGATAAAAATAATTCTGTGTCTAATTCCGAAACTAAAATTTTTCATTCTAGTCAAAGTATTTTTGATGTACCTATGTATCAAGATAAAAACGAATTAAATTCTAATTTAACAGTCATAGAAAATTCTGGAAAATTAAAAACAAACATGTCGTTCAGTCAAAATAATTATAATCTTAATAACAGCACTGAAATTTGTGATATTACATTTAAATCATCCGAAAGTAAAGGAGAAGATTTAAGTGAGTTAAATATAAATCACAAAAATTTCGATAATAAAACAAATCCTTCTGAAAACCAAAATTTTGAGTTAGTTAGTGCGAGAATTTCAGAGGATTCAACAATTGTTGATGTAGATGATCGAGAAGAAGATTTGTCGAAAATATTTATCGAAATGAAAAGAATAAGGCTGTTGTCTCCAATAAAAGATTTGGAGAAAAAAAAAAAAATAGTTTCTTTGAGTAATTCAACGTGTGATTCATTGATGGATAAAAATATTTCCGTTAGTAAATTACACGAGTCAAGGGTTGATTTTAATAACGATGAACAATTTAATGATCCTTTGTTAAAATTAGAAAAAAAAAGGCATTTGATCGGATTAAATTCAAATAAAATTAAAAAAATTAAAACAAATGAAAGTGCAGGGAACAGTTGTCAGTCAGGATTTTTGGATTCGATAATTTGTGCCATGTCAATTCAAAATCAAGAATTTAAATCAAATTCATTTAAAAAAGAACAAAATGTAAATTTAATAAATAATGCTCACGAACAAATTCCTTTAAACAACAATACAGAATCAGAATCCAATTTACGAACGTACGACTGTGTTAGTTTAGGAGGACACAACAATAAAAAAAAAGGGGAGTCAGAATCCCGAAATTTCCATGGGAATTCATTTATAAACACGGAAGAAAAAAAAGAAAACGGTAAAAAAAAAAAATTAAATTTTTATAAAAATAAATATATAAATTTGTTTTTTTTAATAATTTTTTCATGTTTTTTCAACAGATAAAAAGACAATAATGGAAAAATTCTTAAAGAAAAAAATTGAGGAATTTATTTCTTCGACGAATTCAACGAAAGAAGAAGCGAATAAAAATGTTAACGAATTAATATCAGTATTAAAAAATTGTGAAAGTGACGTCATTGAAAAAGTTATAATTTCTTTAGTTTTTGAAAATGTCAATGAGGAAATAGAAATAAACGAAAGGCCGATTCCACCGTTGACGAAAACTCAACATCGACTCATAATAATTCTTTCCGTATTAAAAACTCAAGATTCGAGAACGGAAAACGTCATATCGGCATTGATGACGAAAATATCACAGAAATTATTTCTCAATCAATATCTTTGGCCCGACGAAACCGTAGAAATGGCTTCCAGGTTTTACGTGGCTCTTTGCGTCAATCGTAACACGACCGAGAGCATACAATCCGCGTGGAAATTTTGCTACCAGGCGATGATGGAAATGAATCAAAGATCTTGCCTAATTTTTTTCGTCGCCCTGCAAACGTGGCCCATCATGTTACACAAAGCATCCGAGCTGGGAAACAATGTTCTGGCACTGACAATAGTCAACATTTTCTTACACATGCCGAAAGGACCTCATCGTAACCGTCATAAAAAATTATTAGCGTTGAAACATCTCCTCATGAATTATTACAAATTCAACATGGATGACACGATTGAAAATCACGCGATCAAAGTTATGGATTTATTTTTCAACGGCGAAAATGTTGTAATCAAGTCGATTATTTTACTTGTTAAGTACAGGGATTTCGTGTGGTTGAAAAAAAATTTATTTTCCAAATTAATATCGAAATTAAAAGACTGGATCGGCGAGGAGGGAACCTGTCATAAAATTTTAGATTTATTTAAAATAATAATACCGATTTATTTGAATAAAAACGAAGCCATGTTGGATAGCGTGGGAAAAGAAATATTCGAGATGGTCATTTTTGAAATCTCTGAAATATTGTCATCAGGAAAATGTGAGTTGTTTATAATACTTTGTTCATATTAATTGTGATAATTTTTTTTTTTAAATTGACATTAATTTTTGTAGGTAAACACGAGTCGGAATTGAAAATTATCGAAGTGTTATTAATTTTGAAAAATTTTCCGACAGCGCAAAAAATAGTCAGAGAATGGAAACCCAAAGAATTCATAAGCGAAGATTTGAGAAATCAAATTTTGAACGTTTCAAGCGAAAATATTTTACGAGAATTGAAATTTAATCGTAAAAGGGAAATGATTGAGTCGAGAAAATATTCAAACGGACCGAAAAAGAAAAGGAAAAATAATAATAAATTAAAAAAGAAGAAGAAAAAAAAAAAAGTTAAATAAAAATGTAAACGTAAAATGTTTTGTAAAATGTCACTTGGAGGAGTAGGCGTAAGAATTTATTTAAAAAAAAGAAATTTTTTACATTTTTTTTTTTTTTTTAATAAGCCGTTTGCAAAATGATTTTGTTTATAATTTGAAAAACAATTTTTTTTAATAATTGCCTATATTTTTTTGGCAAGTTTATCAGTATTTTAAACGGAAATGCAAAACAAGTTATAAAAGGTTGATAAATATACCAAAAATTATTATTATTATTATACAATAATTGATGCTCAATTTACTAAATACGTATAATTTGTCATTTAAAAAAAAAAAAAAAAAAAAACGGATTATTAAAAAGTCTTATTATCGATTTGATATATTGAATTGAAATTTTGTAAACAAAAAATTTTTTAAATATAATTTTGATTTAAATGTCCAAATTTTATTAAATTTATCCTTTAAGAATTTTTATTTTCGATTCGTTCTATTGAAATTATCAAAAATTATGCTCTTTGTTAAAGTGACTTATTGAAAAATGTTAAAATTATGGATTTAATTAATTAATATATATTAGAAATATTTAAATTTTTAAAATTTGAAATTAATAATTCCCAGACTCGCATGAATAATAAATAAAAATTTATAAACTTATAATAATTCAATACATTTATTAAAAACAAAAATAATTTTTTTTTTTATATATATATATAAAAGTTTAAAAAAAAAAAAATAAATAAATAAATATTTTTTCAATTAATAAAAATTTAATAGATATTATTTTATGAGTAAAATATACACAATTGTTAAAAATAATAATAATAATAATAATAATAATAAAAGTAAAATAATTTCTAAATAAATACATTCGTTTCTTTTTTTTTCTGTATATATATATATATGGTAAAATAATAAAATAAATTAAAATTAATATTTAATTTTAATTAGTTTTTTAATGATTAACAATTTTCTACAAGTACTCACACTATTCATTTGGGATACAAGAATAAAATTTTATATAGCCCCTAAGGCTCTAATTCTAGGAAAAAATAATTCATCCCCTGAATAAAATTTTGCCTGAAGCTTAAACAAAAAAAAAAAAATTATTATTATTATTATTAAAATCTTTTATTTATTTAAACTCAAAAAATAATAATAATAATAATTATTATAAAATGATTATGAAGGAACAGGCAAAACACCGGGTTTTTGCACAACCTAATTTAATAAATTTTTTTTTTTTTTTTGTTTAATAAATTTAAAAATATTTAATAAACCAATATATATATATATGTATAAACTTTATTTATAAAATACACTTATCAAACTGTAAAAATATGAATAATAACGCGTCACAGTTATATTAAGAAAATAATTATTATTATTATTATGTAGAATTTTATAATAAGTTTAGTATTAAAAAAAAATTCACCGAAAAAAAAAATAGTTAAAATATTTTATGGAAGCTGAATGATGAGATCTTATTGTAAATTAATATAATTGTGTGATTGATTTTTTATTTTTTTATATTTCTTCAATATATATATTATATATATGGCCAATTTGCCAAACTCCCCCAAAAAGCTGGATTCGAGTTATTTTCAATAAAAAAAAAAAAAAAAAAAAAAAAAAAAAAGCATCCGTTTATTTTTCCCCACCGACACTTTCGCGGCACAAATTTTTTTTTTTTTAATATTCGTATTAAATAAATTCTAATTTTCTAAATATTAAAAGCAAGCCGAGAAATCATTTTTTCTACTGCATCATATGAGCCATCATGGTTCCACCAAATGAATAATATATATATATATGTAAATAATTAAACACTTTTGTCACATTGGGCATGGTGTGTTTAATCAACACGTTGGCACATCTTTTCTTGCCGAAAATGAAACGATCGATCTTATTCCTTTTACTGACGTCTGGAAAATTAATTTTTTTTATTAGTGAATTTATTTATTTAAAAAAAAAAAAAAAATGATGAAATAAATCGATAATTTTCTCACCTTCTTTTTTGTACCGTTTAAAAAATCTTTATAGTAATCAGAACGGACATATCTTTGGTAAGTGTCTTGTTTCATTAAATCATATAAATGAGCCTGTAAAATTTTATCAGAATTTTAATTATTTTAAAAATAATATATATATATATATAAAAAGAGGCCTTAAAAAATAAAATGTTTCAGCGTAGGCGTATGTAACTTATCAAATTTAAACTTCTGTTGCAAGAATAAAGAAAGATAAAGCGGAAAAAATTAACTTAATGCAACAGCATTAAAACACTCACACCAGCAGCATCAAAACTCCACCTATTTGGATCTTCTAAATTTTTTTTAGTTTGATTGTATGATCTGCAGTCTATATTAACTTGCGAACTTGCATCCGGTGCAAGATACTCTGCCCAAATTTCTTTCGCTCTTTCGGCAACTTTTTTCTGTGGCAAAGTATGAAATTCCTGTACCGCTTCCCAAAACCTAATTTAAAATCAAAAATAATTTTCCTTTAACTTTTTTAACTTTTACACGTACTAATTAGTCGAAAGAAGTTAAAAATTTACTTTAAATTTTCTCCGCTAAATTCTTTTTCCAAAAAACTCAGAAAGTGATCACGGCCAGCAGGATCTTGAAGCAATTCTTTCAAACTAAATGCCCATCTTTTAACTCTTCTTGCAGACAATTCTTTACTACAATAATAATAATTTTAAGTATTTCATTCATTATAACTAACTGAGTTTATTATTAACTAAAAAATAAATAAATAAAAAAATTACATATTTTTTTCTTGCTCCCATAAATCTGGACAATCAGAAATCCATGGATTACTCAATTCAGGAGGCATGAAAAATGGGTCATACTCTGCATATTGCTCATGGTAATTTATGTGCCTTAAAAAATTATGTTAATAACTTAAGTAACACTTCTGCAGCTTAAAATAATATAAAATAATTAATAATTTTCTTACGCTTCAGCCACTTTTGAAACTTTAATATTTCTTCTATCCAAACGACTTTTAAGAAATAAAATTTGATTTTTCAGAGAATCTATTCCACTTTGATTACTTTCCACTTTAGTTATTTTCCTGCAGACTTTTTTTATATCTGACTCTGTTGTGTTAACACATCCAGGCTGCAGATTTCAAATAAAATTTTTAAAATCATTTCTGAATATATATTTATAATTGGTAATAATTTTTATTATTTTGTTACCATTGGTCTGTGAACATCCCAAAATGCTCTCTCTTGACTATCTAATACTTTCCTTTCTAGTTTATCTCTTTTTTTATCAACTTTACTTTGAGCTTCTGCCTGCATGAATATAAACTCCCACTTTCTGGAAAACATTTTTTGTAAACGAGCCAAATTTTCCGCTTCATAATCTGCCAGTTCTAAACGCGTTTTATTTTGCATTGTTCTTTTACACAGATAAACAGCTATAAAAAATTTTGTAAGTAATCAAATAACTTAATTTCTTATTTATTTTTAAAAAATGTTACAATGAAATACCATAATCTGTATTTTCTGGTTCCCAACAATTTGATGGCCAAAAGTAAGGAGTTTGAAAGCGATAAAATGAATTATCATTTTTAACAGTTAAAGCATGATCGTCTATGGGGAAAAAATATCCATGGGAAGCCATTAGGTGAGCAACATGTAAAGCTTCTACTTGATCATCTACATCTAAATTTTTTGTCATCCACAGTATAAGATCAGCTCCAGTGAAAACGGAAGGAATTTTAGACATAAAGCTTTTCACAGTTTTTACAGGTACACCAGAGTTCTCATCCTGCATTTTTTCAACAATTTGCTCCATTTTTTTGTACACTATATGATTTGGAGAATCATCACCTATTCCTGAATCGGTAATATTTGTTGGAGAAAGCCTTCTACCAATTTTATTTCCAGCAGGATCAGGTTTTCGGCGAGAGCCGGACTTTTCTGAACTCATAGTTACCATATCACATTTAAATTTATATATATCCTTCAACGCGAGTTTTTCTAGGTATAATACGTTCCATCTTTTTGAGAACAGTACTTATCTTTAACAAAAAAAAATATATACGTATATTTATAGCGCGAAGAAATAATATTGAATATTTAACATTCAAAACGACAAACAATCAGTATTAAAAAATGAATTTTAGGCACGAATATAATAATTTAAACAAGGCATAAAAATTTTAAATAATTAAAAGCTGTACCTTATTCTCAATTAAAACAATGTTATAAAAGCTGTTAATCCAAATAAGAGCATGGCAAATAAAATCTTTACTGATTAAAAATGAGACATCCATTCTCGTAAAAAATTATATTTGATTTAGTAAAAATTTGATTTGCATACAGTTACGTTAATTGTACATAATTTTTAGTTAAAAGTATAATTCAAACATAGGAATATCACAGTCACACTAAACTATCACCTAAATTACCATTATAAATTTTTAATAACTAAATTTTTTGATTAAATGCAGCTTTTACACGTTTATTTAAACAAAACGATGATTTAAAAGATTTAAATTAAAATTTTTCAGGTCGACCATTTTTTTTAAATCAATACACATCTGGGTTGGAATAGCGCATCCAAAGCGATCCCTGATCTACTGGCCTGGAATTTAAAGATTTTCATTGGTTATAAGGAGCATAGTGGCCAACAGAAAAAATTTTTTTTCTGTTGATATAATATTTTTATAAAATATACTAAAAATAATTCTTCGGCATTTGCTTACTAAAAACAAGATGCTGATTGAATGATTGAATATTCTTGCTGTATACTAACCGCAAAACTTTTAGTAAACAAAACTTTTTAAGGCTAAAATTTTTCCTTTTAGTTTTGTATTTTTTTGCGTTTTCCAAATGAAATTGAATAATTATAAAAAAAATAATATGAATTTAAGTTATTAAAAATTTAAAAAAAAAACAACAACTGTTTGTACTATTTGATTTAAAAAAAATTTTTTTTTAAACTTTATAAATTCCTACATTAAGTTCATTTCTTTATTATCGACTTATTTACTTATAATACCTTATGGGCAAATAAATAAAATTTTTTCTATTAGTATTTTTTAAAATTGTGTATTTTTTATAAATTTACGATAGTTTTAAAGTAAAAAAAAAATATTAATAACTTCTGAGTCAAATATTAATAATAAAGTTTCCAAGTTTTCTTATTAGCGGTTTTTGCTTTTAATATTTAGAGAAGGCGGTGTTAAAAAGTTTAATGACATCATCGATTAATTAAAAGCAGCATTAATAATTTTATAATTTAAAAGTCACCAGTTTGAAAGGATCTAGTTCTGGAACAAATTAATTGGAACTAGAAAATTGTAAGTAGATATTAAAAATAATTTATAACAGTTTTAGAGTTATTATAATGTAAACTAACGGAGCCACACCCTGAAAGTAGCCTTACTGTAGTTTTAATAAATTATAATTAATCATGATCTAATTTATAAAGTTTTAGGAGAAAATTTCTTTTTATTTTTTGTAATTCAAAATTTTTTTTTATAAATGTATAAAAATTTGTGTAATTTTTTTTCTACTTATTGAAATTTTTGTTATGTAAAGTTGAAGTTTTTTTTTTTTCTTTTCTAATTTACCGCAATAGCGAAGTTTTATTTAATACGACATAAGGAATGCAGCAATAGAAAAATCATATGAGCGAATTAAAGGATTTTTTTTTTTAATATAATTTTTTAAAAAAGATTATTAGGTTTTAGCTTTACGATATTTTTAAGCTTTATTATATATCTTTGCAAACTCCTGAAAATATTTAAATAATTGAGGAGAAATTTTCAAAAATTTTGTCCAATTATGTTTTTTTATTTAAATGAAAGAAATTCAAAATTGAAAATGATATACTAGTTTTTTTAATTTAATTAATTAGGTAAAATTGTAATAATATTTTAGAAAAAAGAAAAAAATTTGACATTAGGTCAAATTAAAAAGGTCAATTTTAGGGCGTGTAATACTTGTTACTTTCTTATTTTTTTGATTTATTTTTGAGTAAAATTTTTTTTTCTAAAGTAAAAAAATAAATTTTTTGAACTTTAATTTTGGTAATTAAATAGAAATTTAAAAAAAAAAAGTTGCACTAAACTCAAATTTTTTATTGCATTCAGAATAATCATGGAGCAGATAACACCCAAAGAAGTAAAAATTTTAGAAACTGTTGAAGACATTCAAGAAAGAAGAGATCAGGTTTTAAATCGTTATGGCGAATTTAAATCAGAAGCTAGAGCCAAAAGAGAAAAACTTGAAGATTCCAGAAGATATCAGTATTTTAAAAGAGATGCTGATGAACTTGAATCTTGGATTTATGAAAAGCTTCAGGCTGCATCTGATGAAAGTTACAAAGATTGTACAAACTTGCAAGCGAAAATTCAAAAACATCAAGCTTTTGAAGCTGAAGTAGCAGCACACAGCAATGCAATTGTTGTTCTCGATAACACTGGACAAGAAATGATTCAACAAAATCATTTTGCTAGTGACACCATTAAAAAGCGTTTAGGTAATTATATCAGGATCCCTTTCGAAATTCCTCTTCTTTTGAAACTTTTAAAGGTAATTTAATTTTTTGTTTTATTTTTTTCAGATGATTTGCATGCTTTATGGGAACTTCTTTTGAGTCGTCTGGCTGAAAAAGGAATGAAATTAAACCAAGCACTTGTTCTTGTTCAGTTCTTTCGTCAGTGTGATGAAGTCATGTTTTGGATAAATGATAAAGAAACTTTTGTTACTACTGATGAATTTGGAGATGATTTGGAACATGTTGAAGTTTTGCAAAGAAAATTTGATGAATTTCAAAAGGATATGGCTTCACAAGAATATCGTGTTACTGAAGTTAACGAATTAGCTGATAAACTTGTACTTGAAGGCCATCCCGAACGTGAAGTTATAATCCGTCGAAAAGAGGTTGGTTTTATAAAAAAAAAAAAAGGGGCATCTTTTACGATTAAAAATTAGAATGTTACAATAAATCTTTTTGTTAATATATTTTTTAAGAATAAGTTATTTTTAAATCAATAATTGTATGAAAATTGAGAAATATACAAAAGATAATTGTTATTCAATTAGGATCTTAATGAAAAATGGGCCAGGTTGAAGCAATTAGCTCTAATGCGCCAAGAAAAATTATTTGGAGCTCATGAAATTCAGAGGTTCAATAGAGATGCAGATGAAACCGTTGCTTGGATTTCTGAAAAAGACGCTGTCTTATCATCAGACGATTATGGTCGTGATCTTGCAAGCGTTCAAACTTTACAAAGAAAGCATGAAGGAGTTGAAAGAGATCTAGCAGCTCTTGAAGACAAAGTTTCTACTTTGGGTCAAGAGGCTGATCGTCTTTGTGGAATTCATGCCGACCATGGTGATCAAATACAAGCTAAACGTGCTGAAATTGTTAGCTATTGGGAAAGTCTTACGGCAAAAGCCAAGGTAATTCTACTTAACTGAAAATTTATTACGAATAAAAAGTTGCAAATATTTTTGAAAATGAATAATACTAATTTTTTTTTTTTTTATTTAGGAAAGACGAAGCAAATTGGATGAATCGTACCACCTTCATAGATTTTTAGCTGATTTCCGCGATTTGATTTCATGGATAAATGATATGAAAACCATAATTTCTGCAGATGAGTTGGCGAAAGATGTAGCTGGAGCTGAATCTTTGCTTGAAAGACATCAGGAGCACAAAGGAGAAATTGATGCTCGAGAAGACAGTTTTGCTGCCACTACTGATGCCGGGCAAGCTCTTCTCGCTCGTGATCATTATGCATCACAAGAAATCAAGGACAAATTATTGACATTATCAAATGAAAAAATATCTTTGCTCGGTTTATGGGAAGAAAGAAGAATATTGTACGAACAATGTATGGATCTTCAACTGTTTTACCGTGACACAGAACAAGCTGATACATGGATGGCCAAACAAGAAGCTTTCCTTGCCAATGAAGATTTAGGAGATTCTCTTGGTATGTGTTGAAATATATAAATGTTTATTTTATTTTTATTTAAATTACTAAAACTTTTTTTTTTTTTTGTTAATAATAGATTCAGTTGAAGCTTTAATTAAAAAACATGAAGATTTCGAAAAATCTCTTACGGCTCAAGAAGAAAAAATTAAAGCATTGGATGAATTTGCAACTAAATTAATTGAAGGACAACATTATGCTGCGGATGACGTTGCACAAAGACGAGCTATGGTAAGCTTTTAATGAAATTATTAATTTTTTAAAAAAATCATTAATTTTGTAAATTTATAAATTAGCTTCTGGAACGCAGAGCGGCTCTTCTGGAAAAATCTGCCAATCGTAGAGATATCTTAAACGATTCCTTCCGACTTCAACAATTCGAACGAGATTGTGACGAAACAAAAGGTTGGATTAACGAAAAATTAAAATTTGCAACCGACGACAATTACTTGGTAAAAAATTATTTCTTTTTTTTTTTTTGGTCTTTATAAAAAAAATTGTTTTAAATTTTAATTATAATTTTTTAATAATAATTTAGGACCCGACTAACTTAAATGGAAAAGTTCAAAAACATCAAAATTTCGAACAAGAATTGGGAGCTAATCGATCACGTATGGATGAAATAACATCGACTGGTCAAGATCTCATCGATGCTAATCATTATGCCTCTGGTTCTTACAAAATCTTTTCCTACTAAATTATTATAAGTAGTACACTACGTAATTCTGAATCACACTCATTTTTTTTTTTTTTTTTTTTTATTAATTTAGATCGCATTCAAGCTAGAACTGATGAAATCGTGCAATTATGGGATGCATTGGTCGCAGCCACCGATAAAAAAGGTACCAAATTACAAGAAGCGTCTCAACAACAACAGTTTAATAGGACAGTGGAGGATGTTGAATTATGGCTTTCGGAAGTTGAAGGACAATTGTTGAGTGAGGATTACGGAAAGGATTTGACAAGCGTGCAAAATTTACAAAAAAAACATGCCTTATTGGAAGCTGATGTAGCTTCTCATCAAGATCGTATTGACGGTATCGTTCACGCTGCTGAAACGTTTGTTGAACGTGGTCATTTCGATGCAGACAACATAAAAGCAAAACAAGTAAAATTTCTATTATTACATTAAAAACTTGTAGAATTTTTTCTAATTTTAAGAATGCGTAACATTTAGTGATTTCTTTTTCTCTCTTTTTTTTTTTTTTATAGGAAGCCCTTAGTGAACGTTATGCTGCATTGCAACGTCCCATGGGAATAAGAAAACAACGTTTGTTAGACTCACTTCAAGTTCAACAGCTTTTCAGAGACATTGAAGATGAAGAAGCATGGATTCGTGAAAAAGAACCTGTTGCAGCCTCTACCAATCGAGGTATTAGGTTTTCTTCGTAGTATCTTTTCTCAGTTTTCATTTTTTATCTTAAAGTTGAGTTTGTTTTTGTAATCAGGTCGCGATTTGATCGGTGTCCAAAACTTGATTAAAAAACATCAAGCTGTTTTGGCGGAAATCAATAATCACGAAAACAGAGTCGCTGCCGTTTGCCAAGTCGGTCAGCAAATGCTCAACGACGGTCACTTTGCAAAGGATGATATAAAACAAAGGATAGCCATTTTAAAAGACCATTGGAATCAACTTAAAAATAAGGCCTTGCAGGTTAGCCATAATTAATTTTGCATTTTAAAAATTTTGTATTTTGGATATAGTTGTAAAGTGTAAAACATCAATTTATTGCAGAGAAAACAAGATTTGGAAGATTCATTGCAAGCTCATCAGTATTTCGCTGATGCTAATGAAGCGGAATCTTGGATTAAAGAAAAAGAACCGATCGTGACGTCTACTGATTACGGGAAAGACGAAGATTCTTCCGAAGCGTTGTTAAAAAAACACGAAGCTTTGGTTTCCGATTTGGAAGCATTCGATAGTACAATATCTGCTTTGAAAAAACAAGCTCAAGCATGCCGTGTACGTTTTTTCCTCTAATATCGATTTATTAAAATAAGTTGTAGACGATTGATTGTAAATATTAAATTACCTGTTTGTTTTAAAGCAACAAGAAACTCCCGTCATAGACGTCACAGGAAAAGAATGCGTTATGGCTCTTTACGATTACACGGAAAAATCGCCTCGAGAAGTGTCGATGAAAAAAGGAGACATTCTCACCCTTTTGAATTCAAATAACAATGACTGGTGGAAAGTGGAGGTAAACGACAGGCAAGGTTTTGTTCCAGCTGCTTACGTGAAAAAAATGGAAGCAGGACTTACGGCTTCGCAGCAAAACTTGGCAGATAATAGTTCGATTGCTGCTCGTCAAAACCAAGTAATTATATTAACAATTTGAGAGCCTGAAATTTTATCTTTAAAAATTTTTTTTTTTTTAAAATTTCATTTCTTTCTTAGATTGAAGGTCAATATTCACACTTGTTGGGATTGGCAAAAGAAAGACAAAATAAATTAGATGAAACCGTTAAGGCTTATGTTCTTGTAAGGGAAGCTGCAGAATTAGCCAATTGGATTAAGGATAAAGAGAATTATGCCGAAGTGGAAGATGTTGGCGAAGATTTAGAACAAGTTGAAGTTTTACAAAAGAAATTTGATGATTTCCAATCGGATTTAAAAGCTAACGAAGTCAGATTAGCTGAAATGAATGAAATTGCCGTTCAATTAATGAGCATCGGTCAAACTGAGGCAGCCGTAAAGATTCAAACTCAAATTCAGGTAATTTATTAAAACGTTTTGAAAGCAATAAAATATTTATAATTTTGCCAAATCCTTTCTGAAATACCTTCTTTTTTCGTTTTTTTAGGATTTGAATCACAAATGGGCTTCGTTGCAACAGTTGACATCAGAACGTGCTGCCCAATTAGGATCCGCTCACGAAGTTCAAAGATTCCATCGGGATGTCGATGAGACAAAAGATTGGATTCAAGAGAAAGATCAGGCTCTTAATAATGACGATCTGGGAAAAGATTTAAGAAGCGTTCAGGCTTTGCAAAGAAAACATGAAGGATTGGAGAGGGATTTGGCTGCATTGGGTGATAAAGTAAGAAAAAGAAAAACATTTTCGACCGTATTTTGATAAAAAGGAAAACTAAACATTTCACCATTATTTAGATTCGTCAATTGGATGAAACTGCTAATCGTCTTATGCAAACGCATCCGGATACTGCCGATCAAACTTTCGCCAAGCAACGTGAAATAAACGAAGAATGGACGCAACTTACGGCCAAAGCCAATTCTCGTAAGGAAAAACTTTTAGATTCTTACGACCTTCAACGTTTCCTCAGCGACTATCGTGACCTCATGTCGTGGATCACTAGCATGATGGGTCTCGTGTCAAGTGAAGAATTGGCTAATGATGTTACCGGAGCCGAAGCCCTTTTGGAACGTCATCAGGTACACTTGCATTTCTTACTAAATTTCAAATTCTTACAGCAATGTAATATTGTGGTAAATTTACAATTTAAAATTTTAAGTACAAAGTACATTTGTTATAAAGACTTGATGAAGAGAGGTTTGAAAAAAAAAAAAAAAAATTAAAGCAAAAATTTTTTTATAGAGTTATCGAGTGGAAATTGATTCTCGCTACGGTATCCCTCAGGTATATTGTCCCTAACATTGTTTACATAAGTTTTCATAAAGATAACCAATTAAATATTTCATCCAAAAATATTTTTACTTTTTTTCTAAAACTAACTTTCAACTCATGTTTGAATTAAATTTTTAAAGCTTTAAAAAAAAGTTTTCATAACATTTTAAAACCTAAATAAATGCGTGCCATTTTATTTTATTAAAAATAAAATATAATCTTTCCATTGAAAACGGGAAAGAAAAAATGAGTGGAAAATTTTTTTTTAGCTGGCTTATCATATGTACAAATTGGGCGATACGAAATATTGGGCTTTGATTTTTTTTTTTTTTTTTTTTAAATTTTCAAAAAAGAGTATTTAATGAAATAGAAAAATTTCAGTATGAAAATTCTATGCAGTTTTATTTATTTTCTTTTAAACAAAGTTTTTCTTTAAAAAAAAAATTTTTTGATGATGCGTTGAATCACTAGGTTAATATAATATATATATTTGAAAAATTTTATTTCTGTTTGTTTAGGTTGCGTTTTTTTTTTTTACCATAAGCGTTCTTTAAAAATTTTAAGAGCCTTATTAAAACAAGCTTTAAAATTTGAAATTTATTTTTTTTAATATAATTTAATTATATAAATTTTTAATTAATTTTATTAGGAACACAGAACTGAAATTGATGCTAGGGCTGGAACGTTTCAAGCTTTCGAGTTATTTGGACAACAACTTCTTCAAGCTGGTCATTACGCCAGTGTTGAAATACAGGAAAAATTAGAAAGCATGCGTGAAGCTCGCCAAGAATTGGAAAAGTAATTTTTTTTTTTTTTTTTTTTTTTAGCATTGAATAACAGAAAAGAGTGGGAAAAGTGAATGAATAACCCTTTTAATATTTTGTTTAAAGGGCTTGGGTTGCCAGACGCGTTCAATTAGATCAAAACTTGGAACTTCAATTGTTCTACAGAGATTGCGAACAAGCTGAAAACTGGATGTCTGCTCGAGAAGCATTTTTAGCTTCCGAAGAAGTAGATTCTAAAGGAGATAACGTGGAAGCCTTGATAAAAAAACACGAAGATTTCGATAAAGCAATTAATGCTCACGTAAATATTTATAAAAACATAAAATGAATTTCAAAATTTTTCTATAAAATAAAGCAAAAATCGTCACCGTTACTCCTTTAGGAAGAAAAAATCGCTGCTTTACAAACATTAGCCGATCAGTTAATGGCTGCCAATCATTATGCTTCCAACGACATCGACGAAAAACGTAAACAGGTTTTAGATAGATGGAGACATTTGAAAGAAGCTTTGATTGAAAAGCGATCACGTTTGGGAGAATCGCAAACATTGCAACAGTTCAGTCGAGATGCTGATGAAATGGAAAATTGGATTGCGGAAAAATTACAATTGGCTACGGAAGAAAGTTACAAGGATCCAGCAAATATTCAATCGAAACATCAAAAGCATCAAGCTTTTGAAGCCGAACTTGCAGCCAATGCAGACAGAATTCAAAGCGTTTTGGCCATGGGAACTAATTTGATCGATAAGCATCAGTGTGCCGGATCTGAAGATGCCGTGCAAGTAAGTTTTATTTAGTAATCTTATAAAAAAATTTTAATATAAAGTTTTGAAGGAAAGTGAAAATTATAAAAAACTGTCTTTCACAGGCGAGAATTGCTTCCATAACCGAGCAGTGGGAATTTTTGACTCAAAAAACAACGGAAAAAACATTAAAACTCAAAGAGGCGAACAAACAAAGAACTTATGTGGCCGCCGTCAAAGATTTGGATTTCTGGCTTGGAGAAGTTGAGTCATTGTTAACATCCGAAGATTCTGGAAAAGATTTAGCATCCGTTCAAAATTTGATGAAAAAACATCAATTGGTAGAAGCTGACATAAGTGCTCATGAAGATCGTATCAAGGGTATAATTTTAATAAATTTTAACGGTTTATTGTGTTACTCACTTGAAAGTAAAATTTTTTCATTAAATCAATTGCAGACATGAATAAACAAGCTGATTCTTTGATTGAAAGTCAGCAGTTCGACACTGCGAGTATTCAAGAAAGACGTCAATCCATTAACGAACGCTACGAACGTGTGCACAATTTGGCTGCTCACAGACAAGCAAGATTAAATGAAGCCAACACTTTACATCAGTTTTTCAGAGACATTGCCGATGAGGAATCATGGATTAAGTGAGTTTTACATTTTAATTAAAACTGATTCATTATTTGATTTTTTTTTTTTTTTTAATATGTGACGTAATTTTTCTTTTAAATTCATTGCAAAATTCAGAGAGAAAAAGTTATTGGTCGGATCCGATGACTACGGACGTGATTTGACCGGAGTTCAAAATTTGAAAAAAAAACACAAGAGATTAGAAGCCGAATTGGCATCTCACGAACCTGCTATTCAAGCCGTGCAAGAAGCCGGAGAAAAATTAATGGACGTCTCAAATTTGGGCGTGCCAGAAATAGAACAACGTTTGAAAGCCTTAAATCAAGCTTGGGCCGAATTAAAACAATTGGCAGCCACAAGAGGTCAAAAATTGGATGAATCGTTAACTTACCAACAATTTTTGGCCAAAGTCGAAGAAGAAGAAGCTTGGATAAGGTATGAAATTGAATTTAAGCGAATTTCAATCCCGTTGGTAAATGCCGTAATTTATTATTATTTTTATTTTCAGTGAAAAACAACAATTGCTATCAGTTGAAGATTACGGAGATACAATGGCTGCCGTTCAGGGTTTGCTTAAAAAACACGACGCATTCGAAACTGATTTTGCTGCTCACAAAGAACGGTGTGCAGACATTTGTAATGCAGGTTCCCAACTCATCGAAGGTGAAAATCATCACAGTGACAGTATTATTCAAAGATGTCAACAATTACAAGTAATTTTCTTATTTTTTTTTTTTTTATTTAAATTTTATGTATTTGCTAAAAAATAAATAAATGTGCGTTTTAGAATAAATTGGATCACTTGTCAAATCTGGCTGCTCACCGCAAAGCAAAACTAATGGATAATTCTGCGTACTTGCAATTCATGTGGAAAGCGGATGTTGTTGAATCCTGGATTGCCGATAAAGAAACTCATGTTCGTTCGGAAGAATTTGGCCGGGATTTGTCAACGGTTCAAACGCTTTTAACTAAACAGGAAACATTCGATGCAGGCAAGTGTGAAAATTTCAAACAATATTAAATAATTTGTTTAAATTTGATTAAATTCGATTATTATTATTATTATTATTATTATTTTTGTTAATCAGGACTTCACGCGTTCGAACACGAAGGTATTCAGAACATAACCGCATTGAAAGATCAATTAATTGCCGCTCAACACGATCAGAGTCCTGCCATATTGAAGAGACACGGAAACGTAATTGCAAGATGGCAAAAGCTTTTAGCAGATTCGGATGCCAGAAAGCAAAGATTATTGAGAATGCAAGATCAATTCCGTCAAATCGAAGAGCTTTATTTAACTTTTGCGAAAAAAGCTTCCGCGTTTAATTCATGGTTTGAAAATGCCGAAGAAGATTTGACGGATCCAGTTCGATGTAATTCTATCGAAGAAATCCGAGCTTTGAGAGATGCTCACGCTCAATTTCAGGTTTTTTTTTTTTTTTTTTTTTTAAAAAAATTTAATTGAACGAACAGGCATCATTCGATGAAAATAATAATAATAATATTATTTTTAGGCATCTTTGTCATCAGCTCAAGCTGATTTCGAAGCTCTGGCCGCTTTAGATCAACAGATTAAAAGTTTCAACGTTGGACCGAATCCTTATACCTGGTTTACCATGGAAGCTTTGGAAGACACTTGGAGAAATTTAAAAAAAATCATTAAGGTAAAAAAAAATTTTTTTTTTTTTTTTTATTTTAAATGAAATATTTCTTAAAATGTTCATTTTTTTCTTCCTTTTTTCCTTTTACAGGAACGAGACACGGAATTGGCAAAGGAAGCTCAACGTCAAGAAGAAAATGATAAACTTCGTAAAGAATTTGCCAAACACGCAAACGCTTTCCATCAATGGTTGACGGAAACGAGGTAAATAAAAAAAAAAAAAAAAAAAGAAAAAACATTAAGAGACAATAATTTAACACCGTACAAACAAAACAAACAAACAAACAAACAATAATTTGGTAATTAAAGATGTTTGTAAGAAAAAAAAAAAAAAAAAAAGAAAGAAAAATTAAATAGAATTCTGAAATATTTTCATTTCAGATATAGATTACTAGGGTGGAATGGGTGAATATATATTGATAAATAATATGTGTTGAATTTTTATTTATTTATTTATTTATTTTATTTATTTTTATTTTTTTCTAACAATCTTTGCTAAATTTTTTGGGTTTTTTTTTTTTTTTTGCATTTCCCCGAAAAATTAATATTTAAAAAAAAAAAAAAAAAAAAAAAATTGATGTTTTTGCGTTTTTTTTTTTTTATTTTTTACAAAAAACATTAAATTTATTATCATTATCGATGCTGGCAAAAAAAAATTTTTAAAAAGGCTGAAAGGCTGAATCAAATTTAAAAGCTAAAGTGTGTGTGCTTTCATTGCATGTTTCTCACTAATTTACAAGTTTTTTTTTTTTTTTTTTTTTTTTTACTCGCTAATAAACAAACAAGCAAACAAACAAAAAACAAGCTTGAGGTGTTTAAATTGAAATGAATGTTAAAAAAAAAAAAAAATTTCAGGACGTCAATGATGGAAGGTTCTGGATCGTTGGATCAACAACTCGAAGCAACGAAAAGTAAAGCGACGGAAGTTCGAGCACGTAAATCCGATTTGAAAAGAATCGAAGATTTGGGTGCACTCCTCGAAGAACATTTGATTTTGGATAACAGGTACACGGAACATTCTACCGTGGGACTGGCACAACAATGGGATCAATTGGATCAATTGGGAATGAGAATGCAACATAATTTGGAGCAGCAAATTCAAGCGAGAAATCAATCGGGAGTATCTGAGGATGCTCTCAAAGAATTTTCCATGATGTTTAAACATTTCGATAAGGATAAGAGCGGACGTTTGAATCATCAAGAATTTAAAAGTTGTCTTCGTGCTTTGGGCTATGATTTGCCCATGATGGAAGAAGGACAACCTGATCCCGAATTCGAAGATATACTCGGTTGGTTTTTTGTTTTTTTTTTTTTTTTTTTTCTCCTTTACGTCGTCATCGTCATCCCGGTAAATACAATTTTTCTTTTTTCTTTTTTAGATGTCGTCGATCGAAATAGAGATGGTTTCGTATCACTCAAAGAATACATGACGTTTATGATAAGAAAAGAAACGGAAAACGTACAAAGTTCAGACGAAATAGAAAATGCCTTCCGAGCAATAACTGCTGCCGATCGACCCTACGTCACCAAAGACGAATTATACGCGGTGAGTTTTATGAAAAAAAAATCATTAAAATTGTAATTAAATTATTATTATTATTATATATATTCCGTTATAGAATTTGACGAAAGAAATGGCGGATTATTGCGTCGATCGTATGAAACCTTACGTGGATCCAAAAACGGAAAGACCAATTCCAGGAGCATTGGATTACATAGAATTCACTCGCACGCTTTTCCAAAATTAAAAAGCTATAATTTTAAATTAAAATATATTAATATATATATTATTATTGCTTAAATTAAGACTTAGATTTTAAAAGTATTCTTTAAAAAAATTTATTTATATTATTATTATTATTATTATTATTAAAATTATTTGCAGTTTTTAATTTAAAAAAATATATTTAAATTTGCTTTTTTTCATTTAATCTAATATTATTATTATTATTATATAAAAATAAAATTATGGCCTTTTCTTGGTGTAAATATTGATTGATTTTTATTTTATCCTTATTTTCATTTTTTTTTTTTCAGGTTACAAGGTATAAAAGTGATTTTAATAAATTTTAAAACAATTTTCAAAACGGAGGATAAAAGTTTAATAAACTATGTGGTAATTAAAAAAAAAAATAATAACCGACATACGCCGTCACACATTTTAGTTTTTATTTAATAATTTTATTAAGGGTTCAATTAATAAATTTTTGTACAAAAATAAATTATTAAAACGTTCCACGCATGATGATGATGATGATGACACCATAGAAGGCGTATATCGCGTGAGGGGCGTTTGGGATGCTGTGATATCGATCCGATTTTCTCTCCAGGACCTGCGTAATTTTAAATGATCTTTATAGTTTTAACCTACTTTTTTTTTTTTTCCAAAATGTTAACCAGTTTTTTACCGTTATTTAATAAAATATTTTTATCGAGGAGAAAAATTTAAAAAAAAAAAAGAAATTAATCATGTTGATTATGGGAACTCGAGCCGCTGCCTGTAAGTTCCTTTTTTTCTTTTGTCACTTTTAATGATATTAATTCTCATGTTGGTAAATATTTTAATTTACTCGTCAGATTTTTTTTATTAATTTATTAAAAATTTAAATTTTCTGTTTAGTTACGGCAAAGGTTCGTAGTTTAAATGATTATCAACTTCGACTTCTTCACGGTATACTTCCTGTACCATCCGGTGTTGATATCGCAAATACTCTTAAATATTTCTCTCAAACGTTATTAAGTAATTATAGTTTTTCAAATTTATTTATTTATTTATTTATTTTATTTTATTAATTTTTCATTTACATAAATAATAATTTTTTTTTTTTGATAGCCGTTTTAAAAGATGTACCCAATTCACCGTTACAAATGTTAAAATCTAAAGAAAAAGATGCCACAAGATTAGGACTTTTTCCTAATTTAGAATACAAAGGATTGTATAGAGCTATCACCCAACTCCTTGAAGTTGCTCCTTTAATCCAATATGGAATTCAACGTACGTTTAATTTTTTTTTTTTTCTTTTTGTTTGATTAAAGAATTAATTTTAATAATATTTTATTATTATCAACAGCTTTTGGTACATCCATTCTTCAATGTCTGGGATGTCTTCTTCCGTTTTTAGATAATGAAATGATTGATTCATTGCCTTATCTGGTAGCATCTGCTCTGGCAGTGTTACCTTCTTCATTACATCAGGAAGTCATTAATTCTTTATGTTTTTATATTTTACCATTTACCATAAGTAAGTAACTTATAATAATATCGACAATAAAAAAAATTAAATAATAATAATAATTGGAATTATTTTAAAAAAAAGCGAGAAAAACTGAAGAGGAAGAAAGTTATGCTAGCCAATCAGTAACTTCCGTGATAATGCTCGTGTTTCAACATTGCTCATCTTTATCACATCATTGTCAACTCATTGAATGTTTAATGGCTTTGAAACCTGGTGTTGCCCGTGATATTCTATGCGTGATCGCTCACGGGACGTCCACGGCAAGAGCATCTGCTGCAAAACTTCTTTTTTATTATTGGCCAACATTTAATCCCAATATATGGGACATAAAAGGAAATCAACCGAAAATATCCAGTACGCTTTAAAAGGAATCTCATTTTTTTTCTTAAACTTGTGATTCATAAATTTACAACGCATAAATGTTGAGAATTATTTTTTTTTTTTTCTTTCTTAAAATATTTTCAGCTGATTGGACGTCTTTTGTGTGTCAACGTGACATGTGTCCAAATGCTGGAAATGCGGAAGCTGCTAAAGTTTGTTACGATCATTGTATATCCATAACATTTTCCACGGATTCACCTCCGCCTCTTTATCTCTGCATTGAATGTGCGAATACAATTCACAGAGAACATCCAAATCAGATGTTTTATGATATTTTGCATCCCATGCAAAACATTTCTTCATTTTGCGAAAACAAAGTATAATATTTTTTTTTTAAAAATTTATCATTTAAAGCTTTTGATTAAGATTCAGAGTGTTATTCTGTTTTCAGAATTGTCGAGCACAAGATAAACATGCCGTATCCATATGCTTTGCTTCCGAATGTGCCAGTTATAATGGTAATCATCCGATTAGATTTTGTCAGCAGTGTCATAATAACAGGCATAATAACCGAAGAGGAGGTGATCATATCGTTCATCGTAGTTTACCTCCTGTTTGGGATTTAGATGCAGAAATGCAGGTGAAAATTTCTTCTTTAAAAATAGTTAATTAAGTAAATTAAATTTTTATTTAACTGTAACATATCATTTGTTTCCAGGTTTACCTGATAGAATCTGTGGTAAGTCTTTTGAAAGAAGCAAAACCAGGAGCAAATAGTCCAAATAAAGATGGCCACGAAAATGTCAAATCAACCATGTTAAATCCTCCACCTCCATCTGATAATATGACATTAGAAGAAAGTCAATTATTGGGAAGATACGGCGTTTGTCTTCTTGTTGGACTATGCACCCCAAGAGAAGATACCTCACCGCAAGTAATAATTTTGACTCATACCTACTAATTTTCATTACCCGAATTTAAAAATTAATACAAAAGTTTTCTTTCATATTTTTTAAGGTACTTGGTAGGTTGCTATCAATGCTTTTTCACTGGTTTTACGTAACAGCATACCTTTACGATGATCAAGTTCTCAATGAAGGTACTATTGAAAAACTCAAAAATGAACATGTCTGTGCATGGCTAAATGATGTGGCGAAAACTCATTTTAAAGTATTTGTGTCTTGCTTGATGCCTCATCCGCCTGAATATGCAAGAGTCGGAGGACACTGGTAACGATTTTCCTTTTTTTTTTTTTTTCAAAATTAATAATTTTTTAGTTAATTATAAAAAATAAAAATTTTTAAAATAATAGGGATACATTAACTTCCAAGACATGCCATTTAAAAGAAGGTTTACATCGCTTACTTTGTCTTGTGCCTTATGAGGTTGTTAGCAGCGAAACTTGGGAACATATTATGCCCAGATGGTTAGAAGCAATTGTCACGGACGTTCCTGCAAGAGAATTGAATGAATTAAAATTACTTTTAAGGTATTTTATTTTTAAACTCACATTAAAATTTAAAAAAATTATTAAAAAATTTTATTAAATTTTTAGTAAAATTTTGGATCCTGTTATGAGTCCACTAGGTTTTGACACCAAAAAAATGTATCGATTTTTAAGTATAAGGTTTAAAAAAACAACTTCCAAAGTACAAGAACAAGCATTAAATTGGCTCCAGGTAAATTTTTCCCAAACTTTTACTTAAATTTCTAATATTTAAATATTTAATGAAATTTAAAATTACAGGTTTTAACAACTTTGGAAATTGTAGTACCTTTATCTCTTTTATTTTCTATATTTAATGATGGAATAAAAGTAATGCAACCGAGTGTAAAGAGTAAAGAAAAAAGTAACAATCATCTCGTGGCAGAAGAAGAATCTCGAAGAAGTAGCATATGCAAGTTGTTTTACTTTTTTAGAATTTGATTAAATTTCAGACAAAAAATTAAAATAAAATACCTTTTTGTTTTAAATAAACATTTACAACAAGTTACTGTTATAATTAACTAATAGGAAACATCATCATTTTGTTTTACTCACTTTCATTCCCTTCATAATTTTCAGCTCCTGTAAAGGAAGAAGACTCAGGAAATGCTTCACCTTTATCCGATGACTACACACCTGCATTAAAAAACCAAGAATTAGAATCAGACATTGAACTTGATTTATCATGTTGTATTTTAATGTTAGATATACTTTTAAAACAAGTAAGAAAAATTTTAAAAACCAATTTTATTGTATTTTTTTTAAATAAAAAAAATGTTTACTTGAAAAATTTTCAGATGGAACTTCAAAATATTGAAAAGCATGGTGGCATAACAACTTCTTTAGCTCAAGACATTTGGCAACTCTTAAAATCTATGCTAGCAGCACAATGGTCTGAAGCACATCAGTGCGAACAAAGAGAATGTGCTCATTGCGAAGCAAGGGTAATGTGGTATCAATTGGTTTTACAACTTGTCACCATAATAAATCCAGAAGAATCAGCTCATCCACCAGATGTAAGTTCCTTTTAAAAAAGAAAATTTTTTTTTTTTTTTTTTCAAATCTATCTAATTCCTAAATTAAAAATGCCTGAATGTGAATTTTTGAATTGTTTTTAAAAAAAAAAAAACTGTCTTACTGTTGAACTTTTGAATTGTTTTCTGTGTCCATGAGATTGTTGATGTCTCGGTGTTTAATAAATTTGTCAAACCCTTTAATAACTGCCACACCACATTCATTGCATGATTTCTGTTCATGTTTAATTTCCTAATATTGATAACAACCGCTTTGAATTTATTTTTCTTCTTATTTGATGGGTCATCTTCGAAACATGTACTAAAAGTGGCAGTAGTACGAAAACGATTAAATAAATTAAAAATACATTGAGGCAAATTATAAAATAAACCTTAAATTATATCTTTCCATTAATAATTACAATGCTGAAATAAGGGGAAAATTTTCCAAATCATTACATGAATAAATAAACAATTTACATAGGTTATCTCAGCTTTTGGAAATGAAACTATAGGAATGAGCAATTTTAGAGACATTAAAAAAAAACAAAAAAGGTATGCAAATTATTTCAGACGTTTGTAGAAGAAGGACAAAGTGAAGAAGGACAAAGTCGTAAAAGCCCTCCCGAGAATGAAAAGAAGCAAGATACCAAATCAGAAGTGGTTATTAATATGCCTATTCCTTTATTGGAAGTTCACACAGTCGGGGGTGTTCTTGTTCATATGCCACATGTAAGTTTAAATTCTGCTTACTTTAGTAGCAAAAAAAAAAAAAAAACAAATTTTTTTTGCAGGAAAACCTAACAATTCCAATGCAATCATTTTATAAGCAAATATATATGTGCTTTAAGAATAAATAAATATTTATTTGAAAGTTAAAAAAATAATTGATAAGTGGTAGAAAAAAGGAATAGTTATTAAAGTAAATATTAAAAAAATAATCATTATTGATGTTCGAAAAAAATTTAAAAACTTTTACCGTTAACTATTAATTCCTTTTTTCTTACACGTTAATGTAACCGCCATGTTTGCGTAAATCCATTTGCTAATTTTTTTGGCGCCAAAAGTTTTGTTTCCTTTTTAACGCGCGCGAATCAGCTCATAATACACATAAAACATTTAAAATCATTTGTGAAATTAAAAAATGAATCGTGAGTTTTTTTCTTGAGGTAATTCATTTATTCATTAACTATTCATTTATTTTTATAAATTTAATTTGTTTTTACAATAAAATTTAGCTTTTTTTCAGCTTTATGTGGCAAGAAATCGGTTTTTTACATTTAGGTATTAATGTCGTATATTGAATACATACATACTGTAGATTCTAATTAAAATCTAGCCAATTCTTATTTAATAAAATGTTTTCATTTTAACATTTTATTTAAAATAGACAATAGTAAAGTTCTTCATATTTAATAATGTTTTTTATCAAATTGTATATTGTACCTTAGATGAGAACATTACTTCATTTTGATGAGTTGCAATACCAAGTATTATTATATAATTAATAATCATAATTGTTTAATTGCACAATCCAGTAAAATTTTACATTATGCACACTATTAATTAAAGTATTTGTAATTAAGAGAAATACCATAACAGTTTATATCTTCAGTTATTAATTTAGTTTTATGGCATTATAGTTTTTAACATATATTTGCTGTTTTGCTTTCCAATTGGTATTATTATTATTATTATTATTATTTGAGTGGTAACATTACAGCAACTTTTTTTTTAGCCTTTATAGTTCACTAAAATCTAATTAAATCAAACTTGAGAAAAAAATTAAAGTAATGCTTGTTTAATATCAATTTTACTATTAATTTTTAGTAAATATCACAAGGTTAGTTATATAATATAGGAAACTTTAAGTTTGTCTTTATAAATTTCATTAAGAGAATTTTTTTACATAGATTAAAAATTTATTTAATGAAAACAATTTGTCTTACTTGAATTTAATTATAAATAAGAGATTAGGTAATATTAATTTTATTTATAGTAAAAAAATGGTTTTTTTTTGTTTTTTTTTTTTTTTTTAAATAAAATATTACGGTGGTATTTTTGTTTTCGGCGTGGTGTGGTGGTCGATGTTATATGTGGGCTGTTTTCTGTTTTATTCGTTTTCATTCATTTATCTTCGCACTCCTCATCATCTTTATATAAAATTATCAAATTATTATTTATATTTTATGTAATTTAATTCTTTTGCCTAACTATTCAATAATTGAGAATTTATTGACGAAATATTTGGTAAGTAGTTTAAGCCTACGATAAAGGCTTATGTTAATTTTTAAACCCCTACATTAACATATATATTTCTTTAGTTTTTTTCACAGATTATGACTGCAACTGTTGAAACAGTAGCAGAACAATTAGATTTAGCTCCTGTTGTTGCTGCAGAAAGAATACTTCCAGCTGTTGCTAGACAAGTAACCATCTCTGATGCAGATGTTGGTGAGCTATTATAAATAAATTTATTAACAATTTGCAATAGCTAAATGTGAAGTTTTTACTTTGTTTGTAATGAGCTTTGCACTCAGAAATGAATGAAATTATTGTTAATACAATTAAAACATTTACCTTTCAAGGTATTAATGATGTTAAAATCTAGTACTCATTCACAAAGCTCATTACATTGACTTTTAGCCTTATTTGGTTATGAATAATTTACACAATTTTACAATGCTTACAGCAACTGCTACTGCTCATGTAGCAAAAGCAACATTGGTTGGTGAAAATGATCAATTACTAGAAGCAACACAAGAAGATGCAGAAAATTTTTGGCAAACTTCTGAGGGAAAATTTCATTTTGTCATTGATGAACTTCCTGGTCATTTGCAACTTTTGCATACTTTACTTAACTCATTACCTAAATCAAGTGTATCAGAACTTTATTATGCTCTTCAGTGTATTTATATATTGGTATTACACGGAGATGCCTTTACAAAAGCTTCAAAAGATCACCGTGGTTTTTTTATATGGTCTCAAGAAAATTTACTTATAAAAAAGTAATTTCATTTCTATAGAATAAATATTTTTCCTTTAAAAAAAAAAATTATAATAAAATTAATTTTTTTTTGTCAGTCTATGGGAATTTTGCAATGCCAATGAGTCTCACATAGGTGAGGTTGTTGTTCCTTTACTACTTCATTGTATTACACTACCTGCTGGTTCTGACACTTTTTGGAAAGTTGTTCAGGAAGATTTTCAAAATGTGGATTGGAAAGTTCGGTTTACAGCTGGTACTTTTTCATCATTTACACAAAATTATAACTCAGTTGTAGTTTATTACAGTTTTTAAACAATTACAATTTTGTTTTTTTTTGAATGTTTTAGTGGAACGTGTAACTGTCATTGCCAGATTTATGGATCAAACACCTTTGTACAACGAATTCGTTCTTCAAGCAGCTCTTGCAAACGTATTTTGCTATTTAATTCTAAGCATGGACGATGAAAATGTACAAGTTGCACAGAGAGCTACCTTATATTTAGGAACCATTCATGATTCATCAATAAAATCGTTAGTTGGATGCTTGGAAACCCAATTTGACACCGTAATAGTAGATCGACCAGTCGTTTTACAGGTTTTTAACTAAACAATCAAATCAAAATGATTTTAAAAAAAAGTATAATTGTTTTTTGAAACTTTATTTAATATTTTTTAGGCTATATACCAACTTCACAATTGCCTTAGCGATAGAAAAATTTTGACTTGGGATTTTTTTTTAAGTCGATTTGATGCATTGTTTTTGGAAGCACAAATAAATCTTGAAAAATCAGGAGATATTTCTTTCGTTAGAGGTAGAAGAAATTTTTATAATTTTATTATACAAGTAAACAATGTAAATCATATAAATATAAAAAAAAAAAAAAAAAAAATTTTTATTTTCAGATTTGCGTAATTCGAATTTAAGTTGTGAATCATTTACGAGAAAACTCAATCGAGCACACGAAGCTTTGTCAAGATCGGAAAGTTCGAATGATAGTTCTTTAAAGACATTAAGTGCATCTTTCGGACCGAAATGGCCGTATAAAAGAACGATGTCAGCACCGGCATCAATGGTACCTCAACCAGATACAAAACAGGGTAAATTTTTAGGTAATTAAAATGATTTTATTATTCCACAGCACTACTCAACCTTAGAAATCTATTTGAAATTTTTCAGACAAAGAAAAAATATACAGCAGACAATATTCGGCACCGATACTCAAAAGGAAAAGTTCACGATTCGGACTGGGTCAGTTTTTAGGCTCTGTGCCCCCAAATAACAGCTTGCCAGGTAGAGTAGGCAAAAAGCATTGTAGTTGCACTATAGTTTAGTATTGCCTTATTTATGTTATTATTATTATTTTTAATATTTCTTTCATCTATTTATCCTTTCTTTAAAATAATCATTCACACACCTTCCCCCCTTTTAAAAAAAAAAAAAAAAAAAAAAAATAAAGAAAGACATTTTAAACAATTGATTAGGAAAAAATCTATGAAAAATTTTAAAAATTATTTAAAGTTTAAAATTTTCTTGTCGTAATGATGATAACTTTTTAATTTATATTTTAATGTATTAAAATTTATTTATTTTAAATAATCTAATCGTTATGAAAATTATCTTTTTTTTTTTTTCCAGAGGAAATCAATTTTAATAATGATATTTTTCATATCATCTTTTTCTTTCTGATATTATTTGTATTATTGTAATGATAAATTTTGCAAATTTGTTTTTATTATCATTTATCATCGTTTTGAAAGCATGGGAAAAATTCAATTCAATTTAATTATAATTTTTTTTTAAATCTAAAGACTAAATTCAATTTTTAAAATTTTTTCTTTAGCATTTCTTTTTTCAATAGTATTTCTAGCACGAGTTTGATAATTAGTAGGTAGATTATTTAGGTACAGAAGCATGTATTTTAGTAAAGTTGCTGCTATTCGTACAAAAAAAAATTTTTTAGCTTCTTTAAAATTTTATTATTAGCATTAAATGATATTTATTAAATTTTTATACTAATTTAGTCTTATAATTAATTAGTATTACGAAAAAAAAAGAAAAAAAAGTGTTATAGTTTTTATGAATTTTAGATAAAAGTATCGATATTGATTTTACATTTTTATAATATTTATAAATTTAAATAATTTTTTTTTTGTGTATATTATATTAATTAATTATATATAATAATTAAATTATAAATAGATGACGATTGAATTTTGTTTTTTTTTTAAATTAAATCTAATGATGATATATTGATTGACAGATGGGCACATACATCAGTTAGTTGCCGGTGATGATTCAGGTTTGGCGGGATTAACTCGCGTTTTAAATTTGGAAGGAAACGATCACGAAACAATTCATCTTCTTATTTTTCTACTTATGCAGTTTATGTCTAGATCAGAACAAGCTTTTCCAATGGAAGAACGATCTACGGCGAAAACGCAAGGAATAGTTCTTAGACATTTATTTCTTCTTCTTGGCTACAGCCAACAAGAAAACACATTTTATTTTCCTCCTCATAGACTAAGGTATAATTTTTTTTTTTTTAACTTCAAAATTATATTAATATAAGTTTTTTAATGACTAAAAATATTTGATTTAAAAATTTTTTTTTCCAGAATTTCTCCTGTGTTTAACGCATTTTTAGCAAATTTTCCACAAGTTTTGGATCAGAATCATTTAATGGGATGGATGGTTGCTGGACCAGGCATGGCCGTTCTTCAACATTGTCCAGCGGGTAGAAGCAGCTCAACGTCTACCCCTTCGTACACGTTGTGGCTTTTAGAGGCTCACACAAGAAGATGTTGGCTTATGTCTGTTTTAGTCCTTGTATATAAAGTAAGTATGTCTAAGCCTTCACAAAACAAAGCATTTTTTTACTTTTTTATGGAAATATTTAACTTTTATTTTAGTATAACTACAGTCAACAGCCTCAAGCTACTCAACTAACTTCACTTATTAGGATTGTGCTGAATACAATTTGTGCTCAGCATCACGTTTGTAAGAGAGTGCCATCGTCCGTCATTATTAGTAGCACTCAATCTCGTTCAAGAGGTCTGTTGTGAAATATTATATTATTATTTTATAAATTTACAAAGTTCCTATACATTAAAATTGCCAAATATTTTAGAGGCCAGTCAACCTTCCCTCGGAGGCGATAAAGAAGATGGAAATAATACGATGGACAAACATGATAGCCCTCCCGTATCACCTAAATGTTCAATAAATGGTAAGCAAAAGAATTTTTCACAAAAGTCTCCGACTGGTCAAACAACGCACTGGGAAGAATCAGAAGATAAAATGAATTACACCTGGTAAAAATTTTTTTTTTAAAAATTAATTGGAAAATATTTTTAACAGGTCATTTTTAATAATTTTAATTTATCTTTATTATATAGCAGTGAATTAGAAGAACATAAGGCTGAAAATGATATAGAAGGCTCTGATAAACCTTATTTAGATAATGATGACGCAGGACGAAAATCATCTTTACACGATAAGGTAAGTTTTATATTAACGAAGCCAAAAAAATTCTTTTTATCCACAATAAAACTTTAAAAAGTTATAAATCAAATTTTTTTTTTTTTTTTTTATAAGAATACGGATGATAGTGGAAGAAAATGCGGCATAAAGCAAGGTGTTATGATGATGGTAGCTTCTTCTTTTTTTACATCATCCCAACCTGTAACTTCGAAGACGACAAATTTTTACAACGGTACTGCTCCACAACCCAAACCGACACCATCGAGGCCGTTAATGGCAGCCAATTGTAATGAAAGAAGATCTAGTCTTGCATGTGCGGTAGCTACAGCTATGCAACCGGTAGTTGCAACTGCTACAGTCGTTTCCGGTTGGTTTAATTTTACTTAATATATATAAATGCTTATATGAATTTTAGCAAGCAATTTCTCTTCATATATATTGAGCTCATTTCTTTAGTAGTCTTTATTTAAATTTTGTTAAATGAAATGATTTAATCTTTTCACGCACTAAAACTCGATAAAAAATTTTTTGTTCTTAAAAGTTCTCGAAAGTTCTAAAATGCTGTAGAATTATTAACTAAAAAATTAGTTTAAAAATTGTCTTGTTTTTTTTTTTTTTTTTTTAAAAATACGAACAATGCTTTGATTCTACTTTGAATGAAAAGAGTCGAAATTAATTTATCAGCTATTAAGACATATTGAATGATATTGTGATATTTACAATAAGTAAAATTTATAAATACTTTTAGCAGTTCCTAAACAAGCTTCTAGTGGAAAAAGTACTGCATCCACTTCACCGCTTTCAATTTGTTCTCCTCCACCAACTTACAAAGTAGAAAGGTATGTCAAAATTGGTCATTTTTGTCCTTTAAAAAAAGATACATGTGTAATATGGTAGATAATATTTTTACGGATTTTTTTTATGTAATAATTCCCGGTGCAATTTTAACAAAAAATTTTTTTTTTTTGTTTTAGCCCTCAAATCTCGCGGACCGAAAAATGTCGAATTTCGGAAAACACCCGAGGAAAACTCGGTTATTCAACAAGTTTAGAATCGACATCAATATCTACTACCAATCATTCTCCTGAGCTTACCGTTTCGTCTCCAAAACCGGTTACTGCACCCTGGCGAATCGAAAACGCTCTCACCTGTTCAACGGAAAAAAAAAGTTCTAACGATAATTTAAGTCGAATAATAGATTTCGATACTCATTCTTATGGATCACCAGAATCTCCTTTATCAAAAATGGACATAATCACATTAGGTTTTTTTTATTTTTATTTCATTCAATTTCCATTACTTTCAATTTTATGCGATTGAACTTATAATTGTAATTAAAAAATTATTAGGGTCTCCGGTTGACGTAGATAATATATGTACAAAAGAAAATTGCATTAATAAAGTAACCCAATTAGAAATGCCTCCATTGGAGCGTCTTTTACCTGTTGGACCTTCTCAAGATATCAACGCAATAACCGATAAACTACATAAATCTCTAGCCAATGGATGTTGCTTAAGTAAGAATAACAAAAATATTTTATTTAAAGTTTTACTGAATGTTTTATTTATTAGAAATAAATAACAGATTTACCTCAAGATCAAATTTCAACGGAAAAGAAAAAAAAAGGTGAAGGTCAACAAGTAAAAAGTGAAAGAGGTTCAAAGCAAGGAAGTTTGGAAAAGCCTGAATTTCGTCGAGGACGTTCGTCAAGTCCTAGGCGCCTAATTAAACAAGTGGCATTAGCAGAATCACCTCCTGAAGATGAACCTCACAGTTTTTATCGCGGAGTTCATTCTGATAAGAAACATACTTTTGGTTAGTTTTCAGGAGGTTTTTTTTTTTAGGTGATAAATAATAAGTTTTATTATGGTTTTTTTTTTTTTTTTCTTCAAGGAAAAGAAAAATCTGACGAAAGTAACAGGAAAAAAAATGAAAAAGTTGCTGGAAAAAGAAGACGAAAAGTTGGTTTGTTTTCAATGGAAACAGTTCCGAGAACTCATCTTCCCAGAAGACCTGGTTCTTGGTAAAAATACTTTGCTTAAGACGTTGAACGAAATTTAAATGCCGAAAAGATTAGTTAATTGAGAACAACAAAATTTATTGTCCTTTCTTTTAGGTGTGGAAATCAACAACCTCTTCTTGATCCTGCAACCCAACAGGCTTGTCACGCTGCACTTAATTTAAGACAAAGTTCTTTTCGAATTGGAGACGATTGCGTTTTACAAAGATGTGCAGAATGTGGAGCACCGAGAGAAGAATACAGCGACGAAGAACTGGGATTATGTATTGTTATTTTAGGGACTTTTATTCATCGGGAACCAGGATTAGCCGCTCCCTTGCTTCCAAAAATTTTATCAACCGTTGCCAAGTAAGTAAAATCCTCGAGATCAATTTATGAATGTTTTTTTTTTTTTTTTTTCTTGAACACGGAAATAAACAATTATGTCGTTGCCCTGACGACCTGTTTTCTTTGTTTGTAAACCATATTTGACGTAAAGTTTTATTTGATATTAATTAAAAAAAATTTAAATTAAAATGGAGCAAGTCGACACGGTTGTTTCGAGATTTGACCTTGAAGAAGAGATTGAAGAATTTGAAATCGAAGTGGAGGATGAAAAAAAGAAAAAAAAGAAAACCGGAAAAAAAGATAAAAAAAAGAAAGAAGAATTGATTGACAGACCTTTAGTGGGTGCTATTAAACCATTACAACCTGAACCTTCTCTCAAAATAAATGGTTTGAAAAATGTTAAACTTAGTAGCTTAACTCAAAAAATTATGGGTTGTATTGTCGGAGAACAAGTTACAGCTGAATCCCCGTGGATTACAATTAACAAAGTGGTAGTAGATGAAAATTTATATCTTCATCACGAAAGTTCTGATTTTTTACCTGTCAAAGATGATTTAGCCGAGTACAATGACAATACCATTTTAGTCGGTTACGATTCGAAATACATGCCTTATGAAGATGAAGATTTACATCGTTTTTATATTGCTGTTACTACAGAAGCAAAACAATATATTTTAGCAATGTTAGAAAAGGAAAGGCTCGAAGTCGAAGAAAAAATTAGAAATTCCATACATAAAAAAATTTTACCTTGGATTTCACACGGTAGTGAATTAGAAGTTGATAGTGCTCGAACTTTAAATTCAAGACCGCTTATAAGCCTTGAATTAGAGACGGATATAGATGAGTTGCTTAAACCTGTAAGCTTTAAAGATAGAAATGTAGAAGATGTTAGGGATGGGTATGTACGAATTGGACCTGGAAGACACGAATTTCAAGGCATCAAAAAAATGTTAGTTGATGTCTCTACGCAAGCAGTACCTGCAGTCAATCATAATACTGCTCAGACAGATCCTGGCCTTCCCACAAATGCTTGGACACAATATTTATACGACATGAAAACGGCGAAAGAAATTTTAGCTACTTGTCAATCAAAAGAACTAAGCCCCGATCATAATTTTGCCGAACTAGACTATATGGAAAAAGCATTACATTATAACCAAAATTTTGATCTGTACGTTAACGATTACCCATTGTTGGTGTTAAAACCCACTGATAAAGATATTCCTCATAAAAATGATTTCGAGGAATACGAAGCTTACACCGATGTGAATCATTGTAAAAGTCGTTTAATATCATCCATAGCATGGCATCCCATGTGGAGTGGAATTGTAGCTTTATCGTACACTTTTGCTGTACGTTGCGCTACAGCATCGGACATTGAACTCCCTGGCGATGAAGTGTACAGAGAAGTTTTTTCTAAAAATCACGTTTTGTTGTGGAGTTTCGTAGACGCCTTAAATCCTCGGCTTGTTTTAGAAAGCCCTAGAGAAGTACATTGCCTTGCTTGGTCACCCGTAAATCCTAACTTATTGGTTGGTGGATGTTCAAGCGGCCAAATTATAATATGGGATCTTAAAGGAAAGTTAGAAGCAGTCGAAAAGGAAGAATACTTAAATCCCGAGCAACAAAAATATCGTTTGGTAATACAAAATCTTGTTAAATGGCTACAACCTCAGCCTCCGGTACAATATGTTCGTCCAGCAGCTTTATCTAAGATAAAGTTTTCCCACATTGGTAAAGTTACACATCTTCAATGGCTTTCTCCTTACTTTGAGTGGACAAAAAATGGACATTATCATAAAGTTCCGGTAAAAGTTTTTATTTCGAAAAATGCTCACGAAAACTTTTTTTTTTTAAATAAAATAATACTTGTAAAATTAAAAAAATTTTAGGAGGAAGACGGAAAGTTTTCGATGCAATTGATCAGTTGCGGAGAAGATGGAGTTCTTAGGGTATGGGATTTAAACGTAATACCAAATGAAACGGATGATGGAAGGCCTAAAAGACGGAAAGTTCGAAAACGTCCTTCGGCACTTACAGCTCAAATAAGCATTTATAAAGTTTTCGATCGAAAGTTTCAGCCTATTTACATGCTTTACCCTAAACTTCCTACCGGAAAAGTATCGACAAAATTAACCGCGTTGTCCGTTCATACCCATAAAATTTCTTATCAATTGAGTTCTTCGCATATTCTTTTACCTGTAGACAAATGGGAAGATAACAAAAAAATCGATCCAAGGAAGGTATCAGCAGAAGAAAATTCAGTATCTTCCGAGTCACTGAGCATACATGATTTAGAAGGCGTAACAAAAAGTGAACAAAATGAAATGAAAAATAGTGATTTAAATAAAATTGCACGTGTGGAAAGTGAAGTGTCTACTCAAGAATTTGGGTTAAAAAAAGGAATGTTTAGCGACCCAAGCTTTAAAGATGGATCTACTCGAAGCGATGTGACTCATCGAAGAATTTTTAACCCCGTATTACAAATTCCGAAAGAGGAACCAAGGAAAGTTGTAGAATTGGTAAATGATGAAGGTGACTTTTTAACTTTAAGATGGGAAGGATTTGATTTTCACAAGGGGGAAGAAATCACTACGGAAGAAGGTGCCACTTTAAGTTTTTGTGAATCCGTGCACGACGGACCTGTGACAACGTGCACACGCTCTCCCTTTATTGATAACTTGGTTCTCACGGTGGGAGGAAAAGTCATAGCATTATGGGTAGAAGAATTGAAAAATCATCCGTTATTTTTGAAATTTACCGAGGTCGCCGTTACCTGCGGATCATGGTCTCCATACCGCCCTTGCGTGTTTCATATAGGTCGTGCTGACGGTTCAATAGAAGTATGGGATCTTGCCAGAAGTAGTGACAGTCCGGTTTTCGTACAAAGTATTTCCGGTAAAGTTCTTACATCGATAGCTGATCACACTCTACCCTTACTCGATAGTAAATCGCTTTTGGGCGTCGGCGATTATAATAAGTCTTTTAGACTTTTATATTTTCCAAAGGAATTACAAGTTCCTCTTGTAAATGAATTACGCACGCTCGAAGATTTAATTTTCAGAGAAGTGTATATAAGAAAAACGTATTACGTTTGGAACGAAAGTTTCTTGAAGACAAACGCGGAAGAATTAGAAAAAATGAAAATAAAAGAACAAGAAGCGGAAAGGATTCGTAAGGAAGCAGAATTAGAAGCGGAGCAAGAGGCTTTGCATCGTGCCAAATTGGAAGAAGAAGAAGCTAAGAAATTAGCTAAGGGCCGTCATGGAAATTCACTTTCCGATAGATTTTTAGAACGTATAAAAAACGAAAGGGAAAAACAAATGCAACGAGTACTCATGGAAAAAAAACATTTAAATAAAAGCGATTTGATCGCAAAGCAACAACCCATTATAATGATGAAAAAAATGGAAAAGGGTAAAAGGAGAAAACAGAGGGAAAAAATAAAACAACAGCAAAAAATATTTGATAAAACCGTAGTCATGTTATTTCCGGAAGTTATAGAAAAAAAAGACGAGGGTTTATCTCGTATTGATGAATTTGAAACGGAATTAATGTCGCATCAAAGCGAACTCATGGATCAATACGATTCGCTTTTACCAATTCAAACGAAAATTGTAAGAGATAATCAATTTAATAAAAGGTTAAAATGGGAAAAGGTTTTCGAAGAAGGAATGACGAGAAGGAACGTTTTAGATTTTCCATTATACCTAAGACATAAACGAATGGATAGATTTAACGCTTCCAATTCTGAAAGTATTTTTAAAAGAGAAGAATATAGAAAGAAAGTCGCATTCAAAGATGATAGAGATGAAAATTATAATGAATACGAAGAGGTAGAAAGAAAAGATGAAGAAGAAAGGGAAGAAGAGGAAGTAGAAGAAGTAGAGGAAGAAGATGAAGAAGAAGATGAAGAAGAAGAAAATAATAATGAGGAAGTACCAGAAAACATAAGTCAAACGGATACAAATCAATCAGATTCATCCCAATTACTTTAAAAAAAAAAAAAAATGTTTTTAACGTAATTTTAAATGGCTTCTTTTTGTTTTGATATTTTTTTTTTTTTTTTTTGCTTTTTGTCTTTATGATTGATTGTAAATGAATTGATTTTTAGATTAGCATTGAAAGCTGGATATTCGTGGCAAACGGAAGGAGGTACTTATTTGCCAGGTGGAGCTGTTGCTGTTGCACATCAATTTCTTCGCTGTATTTTACATCAATTGGCTCCAAATGGAGTTTTTTATCAAATGTTTCAAACTCATGTCGAAGGTTAATAATTTTTTAAATTTGAAAATTTAAAACAAACATTATTTTATTTTAAAATGGTAAAAAAAAAAAAAAAAATTTTTTTTTATTTTTTTTTTTTACAGAATCGGCTAGAACGGAATTTTTTCGTAGCGTTGCTCAAGCCTTAATAGATTTTAATGAATTATCACCGAGTGTTCCCTTACAATTGCTTCTGGAGGTAGGTTTACTTTTTTTTTATAATCTCATTTTAAACTCTTAAAATTATTATTATTATTATTATTTTGTTTATTCAGACGTTGAACGCTAAAAAAACCTTAGTGCCTGACACGGTTATCGTGATATGTAAAAACATGTCAGCATATATAGAAAATTTGCCTTTGGAGGTTGGACCCGTACAACCGGGAAGTCCTTGGTTAACTTTGTTGGCTCAAATGGAACTTTTTTTTCGTCGGATTGTTCTACTACTCCCGTCCATTGATAACGTACTTGCTCCATTGGCCGTAATGGCATCAGTATTTAGATGTCCAGGAATTTCTTCTTGCAAAGTGAGTGCACCTTGACTAAAAAAAAGGCGCCATTAACGAGTTTTAATCATAATGAAAAAATGATTTCAGAGCATTTTAGAACCGTTTTCGAAAATTTTGAGTTTCGTCATACAAAATGTCGTCGTTGATTTAAGTACAATAACGGAAATATGTCAATTATGCAACAGAGCATTTACGCGTGACAGAGAAAAACAAATGTTGACAAGAATGTTGATCATCGAATTAGTTCAAGCACTTAAATTTAAAACAACATTACCCGATTCTAATTTTTTAATGCTTATCAATTTCGTAATACAGGTGAGTTATTAAATTTTTTTGAAAAAAAAAAATAATAATATTCCCACGTGATAAATACTGATGACGTCATTAATCAAGGACACCGGAAGTTGTTTGGTACAAAATGGATTTTCACCGGGAGCATGTGATATATTTGCAACGGGAGTAAATGCGGCTGAAATAATGCGACAGCATTTATCCGATGCCTTGGATTTTCTTGCCGATTTTCACACCGTCAGCAAAATTAAGGTTATTATATTCCGGACGAAAATTTTACCGTTGGAGATTATTATAGTCCTCTTTAAATTTATATTATTCTTTCAGAGTTTTTGTCAAGGTGATTCTGGAGGTTTAAACGAGGATACGTTGGGAGGAGCTTTGAAATCGGGGATGGCACAATACGTGGCTTTAGAAATGGCAAGAGGTACAAGGGATAATCGTGCAATCGCTAGACATTTACCTTGGCTCTACAACGCACCGACTACGCTACAACAGGGGTAATTCCCCCTTCCCTCTCCCCTACCCCCTCCCTCCCCCTCTCTCAATTAATACGTAACACTCACTCACCTCGTAATTTTTTTTTTCAGTCCCAGAGAATTTTTAGAATGTATGGGTCACGTTCGTCTTCTTTCGTGGCTTCTTTTGGGTGGACTTTTTCAAAGTCTAACAGGTCATTCCCCGTGCATTCCCGTTCCACCGGAAGCATCCTGTCACGTTGCAGATCACATACAAGTTATATTTACCGGTTTTGCCGGCCAATCGAAAGCTTCCGTTTTACACATGTCATCATTATTTCACGCATTTATTTTATGCCAGGTATTTTACCATAAATAATAATAATAATTATTATTATTATTATTATTTTCTTTTTTAAAAAAAAATTATTTTTTTTTTATTAGCTTTGGACGGTTTACATAGAAACGGGAGCAAATAGTAATCCTCCTGGATCAGAACCACACACTGTACACAACAATATACTTTTAGATTTTTGGGGAAAAGTCACTCCCTGCGTTTTACAATTGGTTGCACATTCAAAAGTCGTAAGGAAATTTTACGTCATCATACATAATAATAATAATAATTATTATTATTATTATTATTATTATTAAGAGTAATTAATTTTTCAGCTTGCGGAAATGGTAAATTTACATTTTTTAAGTTTATTAGAAGCATTATTAGAAGTGAACGCTTCCATTTTAGGAAAATTAATGCCGTTGTGGAGTCCCGTTTTATTCGCACATCACGTTCAGGTATCCCCTAAAAATAAAAAGAATCATACCGTTTTAAGGTACGAGATAATAATAATAATAAATTTTTTTTTCTTATCAGTTGCCAGGTCATTTACAAATGAGATTACAAAATTGTAGAAATTTTGCTCCCAACAATCCTCCGAGTAATACTTTACTAGCAAAATGGTTACAAAGACTTCAATTTAAAATGGGACAAATTGAATTACAATCATCGGCTGCAACACAATTTTATTCCGTTTAAAATTCTGATTAAAGGAAAACAAACAACAACCAAATCGAACAAGAAAACAATTTTTTATTAATATATATATATTATAAAGCAAAAAAAAAAAAAAAAACGGATAAAAGATATTATATATATATATATCAATACAATAAATTTTTAATATAATATTCAAAATTTTTTTCAATCAATCATTCAATCAATCATTCATTCATTCATTCATTCAATTTATATTTATATATATATATTTTTACATTAAAAAAAAAAAAAATTTTTATCACAAAAAATTCGGAAGGAAATTTACAATTTAAAAAAAAAACCGGGAATAAAACAAAAAAAAAGAATTAAAAACGATTAAATAATAATAATAATAATAATAATAATAATAATAATAATAATAATAATAATAATAATAATAATAATAATAATTTAAAAGGAATGAATAATAATTAACAAACAATTTATATGGAATGAATTTTAATAATACAATAAGAAAACTTTTTTTTTTTTTTTTTTAAATCATAATGGAAGCAAAGAATTGTTCTTAAATAAATAAATAAATAATTTTAGGAAGAATATATGATGATAATAATAATAATTATTATCATTATATAAGAAAAAAAATTTTTTTTTTAATAAAATATTATTCAAATGGTAATTTATCGTAATTTTTATCTAATTATATATTTCATATATATATATAATTATTTCAAAAAATTTTTTATTTTTTATTTTTATAGACGACTAGTGTTATTATCATTATTATTATTATTATTATTATTATTATTATTATTATTATTATTATTATTAAGACTAGCGGTCGTGTTTTAAATATATATATTTTTTTTTAAATTTTTATTTTTTTCCAACCTTTGATAAAAATTCATTTTTATTTATTTATATTCGATTTTGATAACGCTATCATTATTTATTATTATTATTATTATTATTATTATTATTATTATTATTATTATTATTATTATTATTATTATTAACAATTTATAAAAAATGACGAATGGATACGAATAATAATAATAAATCATTACCGACCACTACCACCCCACCCCCATTACGCTTTTCCAATTAAAACCAATACACACACAAAAAAAAAAAAAGAAATGATAATAATAATAATACTACGACAAGTACATAAAATCATCTTATCGCGTTTAACAATGAAATAATAATAATAGTAATAATAATAATAAACTCGTGATGAAAGGTAAAAAAAAACATTCAAATTAATTTTTTAACAAAACAAATAAAATAAAATAAAAAAAACCCCACAAATAATGACAAAAAATAATAAATTATTTATTATGTACATTTTTATTCGCGACTAATAATAATTATAATAATAGTAATAATAATTATCATTAATGATTATCATCTTAGAAAAAAAAAAAATTTTTTTTTAATCTTTATCGACTACCCAAAAAAAATAATAATAATAATTTTTCCTTTGACTAGTTACCGATTAAAAATAATTTTCAAATAAATTTTTTTTTTTTTTTTCTTTTTTCTCCCCTCGTGCATTTAATAAAATTTAAAATTCTTTTAAAAATTTAAATAATAATAATAATAATAATAATAATATTGAGAAATAAGTGTGTTAAATATTTTTTAAAGGATGCATATCCGTGTGTGTGTGTGTGTGTGTGTAAATATAAAATTAAACACTTGGAAGAAATTTTTTTACCATCGTTTGTACGCGCCATTCATTGATTACACAGCAACAACAACAACAGCAACAACAAAAACAACAACAAATCGATTTAATTTTTCCTTTTCCTTTTCAAAAAAAAAACAAAAAAAACGAAGAAGAAGAAGACACAATTTTCTTTTTTAATTTTAACCGAGGAAAAAAAAAAAAAAAATTATTACAGAATTTTTCAACTTGTTTTCTTTTTTAAATTACTCGTTGCCGAAATAATAATAATAATAATAATAATATCCTCGTTTAATAAATTTAATTTTTTTTTCTCCATCCATCCCTCATAAATTAAATTAAAAAAAAAAACCGAGAAAAAAAAAAAATAATTAAAAAATTCAAATTTTTTAATTAAACGTATTCGCAAACAACGTAATTAATAACAAATTCCTCCCTCCCCCCCTTCCCCTCCCCAATCATTTCAAATTTTCTTTTTTTCCTTCATTGATTGATTGATTGATATTGATTCGTTTGATATCGAAATTATTTAAAGTCCTTTCATCCTTTTTTAAGTAAAAACCACATGGCGACGAGTTGAAATGCGGATATTAGAGCCAAAGCCCATAAAATTTCCATGTTGAATAAACTGGGGGGACGATTTAATAATTTTCTATCTCTTTCCCTTTGCATTTTCCCCAGCGTTTCCATATTTTGTTGTATTTTCATTAATTTATCGCTGTTCATTTTCAATACTTGTTCGAGTCCTTTCATTTTATCCATTATCCTAAAATAATTCATAATTATTATTATTATTATTATTATTATTATTATCATTTCGAACCTTTACCGATAATAATAATAATAATAACCGACGTACGTACCTGTCATCGATTTTATTATGCCTTGTCGTGTTTGTCGTGTTGTTACCCCACTGACTCGAATCGCTATGAAGTTCTCCATCTTGCGACGAACTCACACTTTCTTGCCTTTTCGCTTTGCTCGTTATTCTCCTCTTGGATGATTTTAACACGGACAACGAAGACCGGGATTCTGTTTGAAGAAGAGGTTGCACCTGGAAAATGCAAAATAATAATAATAATAATATATATGTGCTCTTTACCCCTAATAAAAACATTTTTAATCGACTCACGGAAGACGGTTCCACGCTGACTATGCTGGAAGTTCGAATCATCGGAGTTCGATGTCTCGTTTTCGTTAATATTATGTAATTATATTCGTACTGTATGAGATCGTTACGGGGATCCCAGGGCCTTAAATCGCAATGTTTGTAAACCCAAGCGCCGCTAATTAAATTCTAATTCATTTATTTAAAAAGGAAAATTTTTTTTATAATTCCTCTCTTGAAAAGTAAAACTTGATGGCGATGCCGAAAAAAAAAAAAAAAATTCACCTGTTCGAAATATTTAGGGATCCATTCCGTTCCGGATTCTTTTCTCGATTTGGCCGAATTTCTTTGAGCGTTCTCCAGCGCGGTTTTTTCTTCGGTTGCGGCTACCTGTTAAAAAAAAAAAAATGATTTCGTAGTCAATATATATACCAAAAAAAACCAATCAATTTTTTTTTTTTTTCTCTCAAATACCTGATCGTCCGACAAAATGGCAGCCGAAACTTTTTCCCACAATTTTTCCGATTCGTAACTTTCTTGACTATTCAAAGGAACTGTAAATCTTTTTAGTCTTGTAGACCGGATGGTTGGTGTCGGATGCCATAAAACCTGTTCTTCCTTTACAAAAAAAAAAAAAATTATTTTGTTTTGAACCGTCGATAATTTAAAATAGTATTTGAAAAACTCCCTTACTCCTGTTCTTTTATCCTTAATATTAGTCAAACCATCCCAATAACCGTCGATGGTCGCTAATGTTTCTTTACCCAGCTTCAACTTTCCGGATATGCCATTTATTTGATCCGAACCTCCAATTAAGGGCTGCAAAAAGTAAAAAAAAAAAAAAAAAAGGATTAAGGTTTTGACAGAAAATTTTTATAATTAAAAAAACCTAAAACTTAAAACTTAAAAATACCTTCAACTTAAATTCTAATTCTGTTTTATATCCCGTTTTTTCACATTCTATTGAAATTTTCCCACCCAATTCCATACTCAGAGTCCCGACTAAAATTCCTTTACAAAGAGCATATGGAACCGTTATAGAGTATTCTTCTCCTCTTGGCAAAAGGGTTAAAATGGCTACCCCGTCCAGTATTGCCGAAGTCGAATTACCTAAAATCAATGACATGAATAAGTAAAACACAATCGCGGAGTGTAAATGAGTCCAGTCCAACGATACCTACCGTAAAATTTAGATTTTGCTAATATAGAACCGCTAATACTAAATCCGTCTTGTCTGTTGGTTACGTAGAAAGCAGAAACCGGAGGATGATGAGATACCTAATTACGAAAATTCCCAATGAGTTATAGAGGTAGTACAGACACTTTTTTTTTTTTTTTTAAACAGATTTAAACAAATAAATACCTGTTCGGCAATGTAAAAAGTACGAGATCCGTTGGGATGTTTCCAAAAACATCTGAAACTTTCTCCCAATATGGGATTATAAGGTTTTTTCAATCCTTTTGATTTTTTGTAAAATCCAGATAAGTACCACTGAACAACTATTTTCATTCTGGTAAATGCGTCGTCTTCCAGGACTGCCCTACGATTAAAAAAATGGAATTTAATAAATTTTCAATACATTTCATAGGATTTTCATCAAATTATTTTTTTGTCGATAACTTTTTTGTCTTGCTCACTTTGATAAAATGTCGGCATGGTAATACGAATCGGCTAGTTTGTCTAAAAACGACCGAGGTTCTAGAATAAATGTTGGTAAAACGACTTTGGACAGATCCATTCCGGGTCGAACTTGTTTCACGAGAAACCATATTAACGATTTATTTTCTTCCGCTAGCTCTTCCACTTGTTCTCCTTGCTATTGATAAAAATGAATGATAGAAAATTAATTTATTTTGATGATGAGTCGTATTTTTAAAACCAGATACTTACCGAACAAGCAACGTCTCCTTCTTCTTTTTGAATATACTCGGTTTCCGGTGGGTCTTCGTGTTCCGGTAAGTCCGTTTGTTCTTCAAACTTTGCTGATACTTCAGAATCGGATTCTGAAACGGACATTTGTTCGGTTCCGCTATTTCGATCTCCACCTCCAGCATCGGAATCTTAAAAGTATTAAATATGAATATCAATCATTTATTACTTCGTAAATGACTGGAAAAATAAAAAAAATAAAAAAACTTTGCTCACCGTGATCAACAAAATGCTTTTCAAAATCAGCTTCACTCCACTGAGTGTCATGATTGGCGGTTAAATCGTTATCAGAAGTTTGGACGTGACTTGGTCGACTAAAGGATCGAACCAACAAAGTGGAACATCGCACCGAAAGCTCCAGGGCATCCAACCAACATTTACCCGCTTGCTGAGAAGGAGCTCTAAAAATTAAGTACGATGTTGGTAATGGCTGCACAACGGCACCTAAAAAAATTCATTCTTATATAAATGTACGAAAAAAAAAAAAAAAAAAAAAACATAAAGAATTTATCAAAGATTTACCAATGGTTTCTTTTTCTGGCCCTCTTGGAGCCCAAATAGACTGTTCCATGGGATGAAATAATTTAAAACAAAATCCATCTTTTTTGGACGGCCTTTCAATTATTGAACATGCATTTAACACGACGGTTCCAACCCAATGATTACTCTGTAAGATGATGTTAATTTTTTTAGAATTAGGGAAACATAAAAACTAGTCTCACTCGAAATCATCTAAATACCTTAATTTTAGGACTTTTGTAAAGAAGTAAAAGACCAGGTTTAAGAATGCACCATAATTTTGTCCAACTCTTTAAGGTTCCTCTCACTTTTAACCAGTCTGCAAGAACTATTACAGATGGATCTTTAAGAGAATTAAGCAATTCGTCAGCAACTCGTTTTTTTTCCTGCCTGTAATTTTTTCTTTGGGCTTTGTATGATTCTTTTCTAGCTAACTTTGAAGCGGACAGATGTGGCGACTGCAAAATATTTCAGTTATTCACACATTAAATAAAATTTTAATATTAATAATTTACTTTTATCTTATAAATAAATACCTTATCTGTGTTTAATATAGAATCTGACATTTTGACCGATTCCAAAGCACTATTCGGGGTTAATATGTTAGGTGCTGAAAAAAAAAAAAATTGTTTAATTAATTAATAACAGGTCCTTATTTAACATTTAGCATTGTAAATTTACAATCTCACATAATTAAATTTACAATACTTTATTTAATTGATGATAATTGAAAAGTTTGTGGTAACTTACAAGGAGTGTTTGAAGCCATATTTATAGATTCGCTAGAAGGTAATTTGGGCAAAAAAAATTGTAAACTCCTTCTTTGAGGTTTTTTCTCTGAAAAGATTTCTGTTTACTACAAAGAATAAAACTTTTAAATACAATTTTTATTTAATAATAATACTAACCTGGAGTTCTGTTAACTGGAGTCGTTTTATTACTTAAATCATGTGATGAACTAGTAGAATCATTGTGGGTTCTCTTGAAATCAACTCCTGGTGACTGTTGGGTTGAGGCATTCATACTGACTAATATTATCAACAATTTTATGTGATCAGTTTTTAAAGTTTTATTTTAATAACACTTCTATCATATTGCAACCATCACAGCAACTTATACTCGGAAACAAGGAGAACTAATACAAAAAATTTGTAATATTTAACCATCTTGAATATCTGCTGAAAAATTAATGAGGACTAGTGTAAGAAAAAATTTAAATTTGGTTGGTAATAAATGCAATAACTGGTACATTTTTTAAGACCAGTAATTTAATTATGTTTAGTCTATTTAAACATGTAGGGATCAATAAGTTAGTGATTTATAATTAGATAAATGCTAATTAAGAACCTTTAAATTATCAGGGCATTTCTTTTGTTATTATTATTATTTTTTGATAAACCATATATATGAATTTTCGCATTTGAAAAATAACCGGTATAACAAATGATAAATTAACATTTCAATAAAAATAATGACAATAAAGGTCTTGATTTATAAAATTAGAATAACTGAAACTGAATAAATAATTTTAAGAAACGTCAAAAATAGATAAAAAGAATCTTTTAAAAATATATATATATACATATAAGCGCCACTTTAAAAAAAAAAAAAAAAAATTGAAAAAAATACCGATGTACTTTGGGCAGATCGATATGTCAGCCTCTTGAATTTGTTGAACAAAGAATTGAAAATAAAGGCACGAAAAAAAAAAAAGATAATCTTTGAAGCTTAATTAAGAAATATTTTTGAATGTGTAATTAAAATATAATTTACTACCTAATTAACATTTTTTAGATTATCATATAAAAATATTTGTTATTTTAATTATGTAAAACACCGATTACCAACATGTGTCTACATATGAACGACAAAATTGTGTCGCAAATTGAAAAATTACGACAAAATATTAAAAATAATTCAAAGTATCGTATTAAAATTTTTAAAATACACAAAAAAAGGAGAAAAAAAAACAGTTTTTTTCCGTTATTTTACTTTGTAATTATTTACGTAAGGAAAAGTTTATAAAATGAGTGAAGCAGGGGAAGGAAATTGTTTAGTTCAAGAGGAACAAATGATTGTGGATACATCACCGCATACAATGGGTCCTCCCAATGAAATACTTTCACAAGAACCTAATGATGAAGAAACAGTTGTAATTGATCCAGAAAGCGAAGAATTGGATTTAAATCATCACAGAATAGCAAAAATACAAAATTTTGAACCCCTTACCAAACTAAAAAAATTATGTCTCCGTTGGAATCTTATTAAAAAAATAGAAAACTTATCAACTCTTTCAACACTTACCGAATTGGAATTATACGATAATCAAATTACGGAAATAGAAAACTTGGAAGCTCTGACCAATTTAGAGTACGTTTTAATACTTAATTACAAAATTTCAGCTTGCAATTAATTTAAATTCAAATATTTAATATAGTAGTTAAGTTAATTATAAAATATCATTTTATTTTGTTTTTAGAGTTTTGGATTTATCTTATAACAGGATAAAACAAATACAAGGTCTTGATGCTTTAAAAAATTTGGTTCGATTATATTTAGTTTCGAATAAAATAAAACAAATTGAAAATTTATCATCTTTAGTTAAATTGACTCACCTGGAATTGGGAGATAATAAAATCAGGAAAATAGAAAATTTGGATAACCTAACAAATTTAGTCGAATTACATTTAGGTAAAAATAAAATAACAAAAGTTGAAAATTTGGAATCGTTGTCAAATTTAAAGATTCTCGGAGTTATGAGTAATCGTTTGACTAAAATTGAGGGATTGGAAATGTTACATAATTTAGAAGAGCTTTACATGTCTGAAAATTTGATTGATACAATAGAAGGGCTAGGAGGTTGCACAATGTTGAACACATTAGATTTAGCATCGAATAAAATCAAATTAATTGATAACATTTTGCATTTATCAGGTCTCCGTGAACTTTGGCTAAATTCCAATTCTATTGAAGATTGGAGTTGTATAGAGAAGCTAAAAGTTCTTGAAAATTTAGAAACAATTTATTTGGAATACAATCCAGTAGCCAAAGACATAGCTTATAGAAGGAAACTGAAATTGTTTTTGCCCACATTGACACAAATCGATGCTACCTTGTGCAGGTAGTATTCTTATATTGTAAATTTCATTTAGGTTCCTTTATTTAATCCAAATTTTTATCATCATCATCATTTTTTTTTTTTTTTCGTCACACTTAACTTTTAAACTACTCCATGTTAGCCATTTAATAAAATAAAATGAAGTTTATTTTTTTACTCATGGTAAAAATTATATAAATAATACATAATATATAAATATATATAAATATTTCATTTTATGTGAGCTGCCTTTACCTCTTTTTTTTATCGAGCCTTAAAAATACATAAAAAAATTTTTTTTTTTTTATATATATATGTATTATTATTAATTATATGCATTTACACAACTTGGTGTTACCTAATTAACAATTCATAATATTTTATAATATTTATAAGTTTTTAGTTAAAAGCTAACTAATAATAATAATAATAAAAAAAGGCTTTCAAATAGAATTTTGTAGTTTATATTATTTTAAAAAAAATTGTTTTTTTATTTATTTATTTATTTTCTAATTATTTTTATTAGGGGCTCATTTTTTTTTTTTTTTTTTTTTTCATTTTAACTTATTGTTTACTTAATTTCAATAAAATTTATTTTTAAAAAAAATATATATCATTTTATATTATTTATTTATTAACTTATAATAGCCTGATAATTTTTTTACGCTTTTATTGTCACATGGTCAATGAAAAAAAAAATGTTAATAATTTATTATTATTAAAAAAGTATTAGGGAAAATATATAATTTAATTTATAAAAAGAAATAAATTGTTATTTGGGTAAATAAATAAATAAATAAATAAATAAAAGTTTAAAAAAAATTGAAATTAAATTGGTCATATCCTCATTAAAAAAAATGATCTAGTTTTTTTAAATTGCTTCTTTTTAAATTTTTTTTTATAAATGATTTTAAATTAAATAATTTAAAAAAAAAAAAATTATTTTATTATTTAAAATTTTAATAATTTTTTATGTTTATTATTAATTTAGGTCAATCATATTAACTGTCATTTAAAAAAAAAAAAACTAAATTACTTACATAATTTTAAATAATAAATAAATAAATTTAACCCACACAAACATAACTTTATCAATTTTAAAAAAAAAATAAAATTTTTACACAAATAATAAATAAATAAATGAAAAACAATTTTTTTTTTTTTTTTCTAAAGAATGCGAAATATATATAAAAAAAAAATTGATTTAAATTAAAAAAGTGTAACCACCACCGAGTTTGAAAAAAAAAAAAAAAAAAAGTTTGGAAATTGTAATTAAATATTTTTACTATGAATTTCATTTTCCCACCAGAAAAAAAAAATATTTATTTAATCCTGGACGACAAAATAGAAAATTTAAGAGGTTTTTTTTTTTTTTGTAGAAAAATAAATTTGATTTAACTAAAATAAAGTGAAAAGAAAAAAAAAATAGTTATTTTTATTATTATTTAAAATTTTAAAGTGCTTTTTTTTGCATGAAAAAAAAAAAAAACGCATTTTATTATCATTACATAAGAATATTTATTTTTATGTAACGTTTATTACTTGGAAAAAAAAAACGTTTTTCTTTTACATTAAACTCTTTACAAAATATAATAATAATAATAATAATGTTTGAAAACATTTTGGCAAAAGTATTTTTAAATTTTTTTTTCAAATAGATACTTTATAAAATTTCATTAAGTAAAATAATAATAATAATAATACCATATTATTTTAAATGGGGGGGGGGGGGGGGGGGGGGGAAAAACAAAGGTTATGAAAAGATCCCTAAAGGGTTACCCCTCTTCCTTTAATTTTCTATTCTTTTTTTTTTTTTTTTTTTTTTTTTTGTACGTTAAAAGAAGATAGAAAGAGTTAAAAAATTAAATAGAGATGAAAGGGGGAAAAAAAAAAAACGAGAGAGAGAGAGAGAAAAAAAAAAAAAAAGGTTATTTGTTAAAATTGAGAAAGAAAGGTAAATATAAAAATGGAGAGTTAAAACTGATTAAAGGAAAAGCGTAGAAAAAGGAGGAAAAGTTGGAAAAGAGGTTCATTTGGTTTTAGCGTGTCATGTTGAACGTTTTCCTTTCATCAGGGGAGTTTTTCATTTTTTTTCCTTTTTTTTTTTTCTTTTTGGGGGGTCCCCCCCCCGGGGGTTTATTTTTAATAACAAAAACTTTTTATTTAAATAAATAAAAAAATTATTAACAAATTTTTAAATTTTTTTAATAAAAAAAAAAAAAAAAAATTTAACAATTAATCCGCGGGGAATTTTCATTTCGGGAAATTTTTTTTTTTTAAACTTATTATTATTATTATTATTATTTTTCGGGTGTAAATTTTTTAATAAATTATTTTTTTCCCTCCTCTTTTTATTGTTGACGATTTAAATTTATAAAAAAAAATATTAATTATTTTATTTTTAATAAAAAAAAAAAAAAAAAGAGAAAAAAAAGAAGTTAAGTCATGTGTAATAATTTAAAATTTAATTTTTTTATATATTACTTTGACAACAATAACTTTAGTCATTTATTTTTATTTATTTATTTATTTATTTATTTCATTTAGGACCAAAAAAAAATATATTTTTATTAGTGTCCCACCCAACAAAATTAAATAAATTTTTTTTTTTTTAAAAGAATTCTAATAATAATCAAACTTATTATTATTTCATTCATTAATTTCCATTTTTTTTTTTTTTTTTTT
>NW_002987807.1:0-21772 GCF_000006295.1 Pediculus humanus corporis
CTCTTAGAGCTACTTTGACGCTTTCCATTAATTGTGTGGTTAATGTATGGTTACCCGTTGTAACTGGTGATGTGAAATTCAGGAAAAAAGTTAATCCCGCGCCGTTAACTAACATTGGAGCCACAGCTAAAAAAATCATACAATTTAACAATTACTTTTTTTTTTTTTTATTAGGTAACTTTGTAACATTTCAAGTTAATTTCATACTGGCAAAAGTAAAGCTTTATATAATACAAATAAGTTTGTGCATAATTTTTCATCAAAAAAAATAATAATCATTCCTTACCTGAAGAAAGACTAGCAGTTGAATAACCGGGAGAGGCTGGATTAGCGTACGGAGAACCAGTAGGATTAAAGTTGGCAACAGGACCAGGTATATCCGCATAACTAACGTTTAAACAACTACCACTCTGAGGATCTTCCACAACTTTAGCTAATAACTTTAATATAGCTTTTTTATTATTTTCCATTTCACCTGAAATTACATAAATATTTTTGTTTATAGATATTATTATACGGTTTTTATAATTGTTATTTATTGCTTTTTTTTTTTTTTTTACCTATAATAGTAACACATCTTTCCTGAAGTTGGAGTGATGCATCATTTGATTTCTGTGACAATTGAATGTAAGATCCACTTTCCTCTTTCATCTGTTTTATATAATTTCCTCCTTTGCCTATAATCATACCTGCTGTACTATTTGGAATTAATATTTTCACCTGAAAACACATACGTAGACAATTACACACATGATGGATTACATAAATTTCATTTTAAATAGAATAATTATTGACTCAAAAACATATTATTGTTGAATGAATTAAATTTTTTTTAATTAAAAAATTAGTAAATATTATATATAAAATTTAATTACTACTGTGAATTTATGCATCATTTATTGTTAAAATAACTTCATAAACTGTTATTTATTTTTTATTTGTTTTGGGAAAAACAAACAATTTTGCATAAAATTTTAGTATATCTGCAAAACAACATTAAAATATAATTTTTTGAAAAATTCTGCATTTTTAATTTCTTTTTTTTTATTAGTTTGTTTACTCATTAATTTACCCTTTGAGGCTTAAATTAAGAAATACATGTGTGTGTCTAACACCTCTAAAAAAAAACATAATAAAATTTTTTATCTTCTTTTTTTTTCTTCTCTCAATATTTATTTTACTAATTATTTATTTATGAAGGAGAATTAAATTGTCATTGAAAACATTTTCGACTAAAATTGAACATTCAAACAAATAAATACAAATATTAGTTTTTTATTTTTACAAGCAGTTAAATTTTACTAACAGTTTTCTTACATAACTTCATGTCAAAAAAAAAAAACATATTCAGATAATAATAAAATATTATTATTATTATTAAAATTTATATAACAAATTGATTAAAAATTTTCTTACTTACCTGTTTACTTCTATCAGCTGACAATTTGGACTCGGTGTCAGAAGTATTGATTGCTTTCGAAGTAAGATCTGGTTTTTCTTTAATTTTATCCATAATAAAAGACATAACCGCCATTATTGCTTCCACTGATCCAGTTACCAGACATACTCGTTCAGTTGTGCCTGAAATAAATTACAAATGAATTATTCATTTATTCAGATTAATAAAAATTTATTAACAATAACGAATAAAAAAATATTTAAACTCAAAGCTCAAATTTTTTACAAGACCTTAACCAATTAAAATTCAAACATGAAAAAAAAAAGTTCTTCAGACATAGAAGTTGTCACTTTCCTTTTTTTTTTTTTTTTATAAATTTTCAATTTAAACACTCTTGCATCACAAATAAAGTGCTTAAAACTTTAATTTTTTTTTTTTTAACTTCTTACTAGAACCATAATAAAAATACTTACATGGATAAAAATCATTAGCTTTAGACATCTTCATTCGTGCACCTGTATCTTTTTGCAGTTGAGCTATAGTTTCTCCTCCTTTGCCAATTATGGCTCCAGCTGCTATACAGGGCACCAATATTTTTAAATGATAAACTATCCCATCTCCTCCTAAAAATAAAAATAAAAATTTACTTTCACATAAAATATATGTTACTTTAATTCAACTGCAAATTATTTTTTAAATAATAATTTCAACAAGGAAAAATTTACAATATATATATATATATATATATATTTTGTTTTGTTATAAGTAATTATGTCTAGGGAAACAACATAAAAAATAATATTTAAAATAAATGAGCGTTGATTTTAAATGTTTTCTTTGATACTAAGGAAATCTACTATATATCATAATGACCAAGGCCAAATTTCCAGTTTACATAGAAAAAAAAAGGGGATTTCATTGAATAAAATTTATTTCTTAGCTTATACACTAAACTGTAAATTTATATTTTTCATACATTAAAATTTAATTAACAAATTTTAATAATATTTACCTAAGATGATTATATTTTAGTAATATTATTATTTTTTTTAAAAAAATACCTTAATCTTATATTTTATAAAATATTTATAATAATTTAAAATATATTTTATTTTAAGAAATTCTAAAATTTTAAAAATGATAATCAAACATGCACACCCATATACTCTCTCTCCCCCCCTCTCCTTTCTAAGTTAAGTATAAAGAGAAAGGATACTATATATATATATATACATATGATAGAATAAACAGAATTTAAAAAATTACAGGAATGCCTTTTCATTAATTTTCAGATGATTAACAATTTCAGGTAATAAAAATAAAACAAAACATTTAAAATCCTGTCTTTAAATATTGTTTACTGTTTTAAAAAAAGTACAATTTAGGCAGTAAAAGGCTATATCATATATGTATTGATTATGCAAAAGTAAAAAACTGAATTTGTTATTTTTCAATATATATATTTTTGTTTCATTTTATGCTAAGACATAGCACATATTAAGTTCTTGAGTTTTTTTAAAAGTTACTTTTAAAATTATTATTCATAATTTTTTTTTTCATTTTCCTTAATAATATTTCGAATATAAACATTTAATAAATTATATAATCAGTTAATTTTATATTTACTTTAAATAAATTGAATGTAATTCAATATATGTTTTTTGTAAAATATTAAAAAAAAAAAAACTGCTAGAAAATTAAATAAAAACATTAAATCCGAACAATTATAAGAATTATATTAGTTATTTATAAAATCATGTACGAGAAAATTTAAAAATAAATAAATAAAATTTTTAAAATAATTATAAATTGTAACAAAAAAAGCTCATTTTTATCTATTATGTGAAACTGTGTAATACTATAAAGTTGAGAAAAAGTAGAAAAAGAATATTAGTTGTTTAATATAAAGTATTTATGAGAAATTTCATTTTAACTCATTAATAAAATTAAAAATTAAAAATTTTTAATATTATTAGAATCCTTACAGCTATATGAAATTTGTTTTTTTTTAAAGAAATAATGTTATTATTATATATTATTTAGAGAAAGCATTGTTTTAAATAAAAAATGAAAGTAAAAAAGTATTAAAAAACCTAATAATAAAGTTTACATGTATATTTAATAAAAGCATTACAACTTAAAGCTTTGACAACTCATCAAATGTTGGCCTTCAAATGTAGGCTATCACTTAAGCTTATCAATAAGCTACATATTGATCATCAACTTTTAAAACTAGACATTAATTTAAAAATAAAATAACAGTAATTCATAAAATGATAATAATTATACCATAAGTAAATAACTGACAATGTTTACTTTAATTAATTTTTTAGGTAAACCAATATCGACATTAATTTAAACCAACCACATGGAATTTTTTTTTACATATATTTACAAATAATAAAATAAATATTGTTTTTCATTAGAAAAATAATTTTATAAAAAAATAAATTTAAAATGTTAATAAAAATTTTACTCTATTACATCAATATGACAATAACAATAAACATGGGGGGGGTATGAAGGGCTATCGTACCAAGACGCGATTACAGTTCACCTGAGGTTTTTTATGAGCCTTAAACTTATCACAATCAAATAATCTTAGGAAAAATTAATTAATATGAATACCTTACCTCCGCCATAGTGTGATCGTTTAGTTCCACCATTTTCTATGTCTCCGTCCAGCGGTCTTTTTCTTGAATCTGTAATTTCAGGGGACGTACACGTCTCCATACCCGAATCTGCCGCCATTATTTGTTGCGCAGGCCACATTGACAATTGATGACGCAAATCCAATTTCAGAAACTGGTGGCGCGCATTACTTGAACGAGTAATTATTATTTTTTCAATGATAATTACGAATAGATTTTTTTTTTTTTTTTATTGAAATTAATAAATGTTAATTAATAATTATACTTCCTAATTTTTTTTCCTTTCCAGTTAAAATAAAAACTGTATGATTTATAATTTAAAAAAATAATAACATTATAATAAAAAAAAACAAAATTTTTCAAATTAAAAAAAAAAAAAAAAAAAAAACAAAGTTACGTTTTGTTTGTATTTTTTATGTAATAATTAAAACAGTGATTTTTTGTTTTTAGTTAATTCTCAAATAACTCGACTTAATATTAATAAACAAACTGACCTATATTAATAGACAAGTTTTGAAGGTCCGCGGCGACTAAGGTCATTTCCTCCCTTCTCTTCTATTCTTGAAAAAAAAAAAAAAAAAAAATTAAAACTTCTGATTGTTTATTTTACAAAAAAAGTTTTTACAAACTAACATTCTATGAAATAATTGAATTATGAACATCCAAGTGAATTTTGAAATAATTTAAATATCACACACCCATTCCCATGATTTTCTGATAATAAATATATTAACTGAAGGCTATTTTCTTTTTTGTAATTCATACATAAAGTGATTGTCCATTTTGAATTTTTTAAAATATTACCCCTGAGTAAATTTGATTTGATATAAAAAAAAAAAAAAAATAAAATAACTTAAATTTATAGTAAGTTTCTTGAAAATAAAAACTATTTCTATTTAGATATTCATGATATTATCTAATGATGAATTACCATAGTAAATTAATGACCTTATAACTATTTTTCTTTTTTAATTTTTTAATTAGAAATGAGAAGAAAAAAAAAACTGTTTTTCGTTACTTTTTTGTAATAATAAGTAGTAGTAGTAGTAGTAGTAGTAGTAATAAAATTAAAAATTTTAAAATAAAATTTTTATCATCGACGACTATTAGTATAAAATAAAATTATTATTATTTTTAAATAATTGAAAAATTATTTTTTTTTTTTTGTTTTAAATTTCTTAAAATATTTTTAAAGTTTTTTTAAATTTATATGAAACTCGTAGTACAAAATGGTAGACAAGTAATAAAAATATATATATGAATGAAATCTTGTTGTTTTTACAAAAATGAAGTTTACTGATGTATTATGGGCTCATAATATATATCGAATAATAAATCGTCATTGGTATATACAAGGAAAACTAAAAGTTTTACCAACTAATTCGGAAAAAGTTTTAAATGAATATGGATTTAATGTTGAAGACATAAATACATATCTTTATTCAAATAAAACAAAGCAGAAGTAAGGAGGAATTATTTATTTTTTTTTTTTTTAGAGTTATACATAAAGAAACAAAAAATAAATAAATGTTTATTTTAGAAATGAAGTGAGTAAATTAAATCAAGATTTAAATTCTGAAGTAAAACCATGTTTTATGTACAAAGATGACCAAGTTTTGTTAGAAGGATTAAAACAAGCAAAAGTACTTACCAATACCATTGATTATAATGAATTACCTGAAAAAATAGTTGAATTAGAGAAAAGTTTTAAGTTAACTGAAGAAGTACACTCGAATGTAAAAAGAAAAATATTGCTTTCTTGTTTATTAGAATCTACACAGACAAAACTTCCAAAAAGAAAAGATCCATTAAGACCTGCTTGGAATTTTCCCAGAGATTATGGAATATCGGATGATAGGAAAAAGTGAGTTGATTATTATTATTATTACTTTATCAATTTTATTACTTTTTATTAAGTTAAAAAAATTACTTTACAGTGAATTATTATGTAAAAATTTGATGATGGCATGTGAAAATTATACAAAAAAGAAAAATTGTTCGACTGTATATGATACATTTTTTTCCGTACCATTTGAAGCTCATGGAAAACAAATTCAGTTTGAAATAACTAGTGAAATTTTAGTTACAACTTCTGAAAAACTAAAACCAATAACTAATCCTAATTTAACATTTCATGAAAATTTGCCAATTATTTATCCAACTCATTGTACCATTAGTTTATTACCATGTAAAAATTATGTTATGGATAATATTTATCGTGAGTATTTTAAATAGTAAAAATTAGTCTCATTATGTTGCATAGCATGTTTGTATTCATTCTAAATTTTTATATTTTTAGCATTAAGCATGAAGAGTAAATATCCATTTGTTCAAACTGCTATATTACATTTAAATTATTCTCAAATGAAAAAAATTTGTGATGAAATAACAGAAGAACAAATATTGGGTAGAAGTCTTTTAAAAGGCTTTACCATTGCTGCTGCTCAAGCAAGAGCTGAATATGGGGTAATTAATAATTCATTATTTTTTTTAATCAGTTTATATAAATATCAATAATTATAATTAATTAAATTTAATAATTTTAGAATGAAATAAGTGAATTACCTGAACCAGTGGTTATCCCAATTGTTCACACAGATGGAAGAATGTTTCATTTTTCAATATATCAGTTAAATACTTTAAATTTAGACAAAGAGACAAATTTGAAGAATATTTTTTGGAGCATTCCAAGAATTCCACTGTATGATGAATGTCAGTATAAACAAGGGAAACCTGTATTAGAAAATTACAATTCTGATGTAATTGAAAAATTATTAACTTTTTTAAATATTAAATAAAAATCTTTGAAATTGATTTTTTTACTAAAAATCCATTCAATAATGACACATTATTTATGATGCTGGCAAAAAAATAAATAATTTTACCAGGTTTGAGGAAATTTACAACAAAACATGATAAATATTATTTTAATAGTTTAAGACAAACAATAGTCAAGTTTAAAAACATTTTATTTCAAATGAAAAATATACTGTACAGTGGGTTCTTTTAAATGTAATTTTTTTCTAAAAAAAAGGTAATACAGAACAAAACAAGGCTGATTCTATTAAATTTACTCAACTTCTTATATAATAATTGTAATCTTACTATTTATAGTTTGTTGTCAAAATTTTTCCATGGTTTAAAAGCATTGTAATGTTTACTTGTACTGTCCTTTGCTTAAAAAATTTTCTTTTGAATGTTATCGTGAATCAGTCTCTTTAAAACTGCGATACACGTGTCTAATTTGTAATAATATTTACATTTTTATAAAAAAAAAAAAATTAATATTTAAAATATAAATATCGGATTATTTTCTAAATGGCATATCTAGTCAAATGAAACAATATATATATTTATGTTTTATATTTATTCGCTTTCCGAACCACTTGACGATTCAAATTCACCAACATTTATACTAAATTTATATTCTTGATCACATCCCAAATAAGCATCACTCATAAAATACAAAGTGTAGGAATGATGACCCGGATTAGGAGCTATAAAATCTAATTTTACTTTTGCTTTTTGTTGTAATGTTAATCTTTTTATGGATAATAATGAATTAGTTTTGGGATCACCAATGACCACCCACCAGCCTTCTTCTCTTTTTTGAGGGAAAAAGGGTGCTATTACGGGTCCAGAAACATCATCTTCTCGTTCTAACAACACCTGAATGTTAACCGTTGAACCCGTATGAATTCTATAAAAAAAAAAAAAAAAATTAAATTTAAATGTAAAAAGTCCTTTAAAAAAAAAAAAAAGAAAACTATTTTTAAAAAATTTATTCACCTGTCTTTGTTCTGAATTTCGTAAATTAATTCTATATTGGGATACCGATTACAAAATCTGGCAACGTCCACCATTTGAGAATCGCTCAATTGAAGAAGTTTTATTCGATCATCGTCCTCGAGTTCCATTATATCAAAAACGGTTTCAACATTTTTCTCCGAACATCTTTTTATAATTTCGGATGTGAAATGAGGTAATTGTTTTAAATAAGAATCTTTTGACCACATGGCTTGAGTAACCATTTGAGCCAATTCCATAGCTGCTACTGCTGGAGCGAGCCAACCATTTGAACTAAGAACGTCAACACAAGCTTGTATTAACCTCACAGCTTTTCCAAGTATTATTTCCGTGTCTCTCTGTAAAAAATTAAAAATTATAAGTAAAAAAAAAAAAAAAAAAAAAAGTTGGATTTAAAAAAAAAAAAAAAAAAACCTGTAAGTCTGGGCTAAGTTGTATTCTTGAAAGGTGAGCTTGTAACAAAATATTAGTTTTCACATGTGGATCATTAAATTTGGTATTTGAATTCAATTTATTCGGTAACTTCATTGACAAAGTACGTAAAATGGTGTCTTCCCTGTGTCTGACGGGTATATCTTCATATTCCGCTGCTGAAGATATTATTTCCAACAAACCTCGAATTTTCGTTTTGCTATTTAATGATAAGCTGAACAATTCTGTGAATAAGAAATGAAAAAAAAATTACGATAAACAAAATAACGAATAATAAGTGAAATTAAAAAAATAAATTAAAATTACCAATAGTCGTATAATTAATGTAATAATAAGCAGCTATCATTCCAAGATTCAACGGCATGCAATCCATTTCGTCTTCAATACTTATACATTTTGACTGTTCTAAATCGTTAAGAGTTGTTTCAACCAATTCTGATAAATGATCAGACAGATGACGATGAGTGACTCCTTGTAAATTGTAATAATTTGGATTTTGAGTAAGACGTCGATATAAAAATGTCCATGTTAAATAATCAACGGCATCTTGTTTGTTTTCAATTGTTTTAGTGACTATTTCAGCATTGAAATGATCGTGTAAACGGTGATCCAAATGACTCTGAAAGGTAAATAATAATAATAATAATAATTTTTACAAATGAAATATAAAAAATTGATAATATTTCAACTGCAATGCAAATTAATTCAAATTTAAATGAATAAAAAAAAAAAAAAAACATTTTTACAAAAGAAGGGGAATTGAATCAAATTGAGTTGTAATATATTAAAATCTACTTACCTCTACAGGTAAAGACTCGTTTAAGAATTTTTTAAAAAAATCTTTTTTAGAGCTCTGACACATTAACACACATTTAGCATCATCGTCCTCTAAGGGTCTGTTGGCTTTTCCAATCATTTGTAAAACGTCGGTGACAGGATAATCTTCGTAAGCATGAATTTTTCCATTGTAAAATTGAGTGTCCATAATGATAACAAGATGAGCTTGAATGTTCAGTCCCCAACAAAGATTTCTGGTAACGACTGCAATTTGTACTGCACCAGAATCAAAAAGTTGTTCCACAAGTCTGTGATCATTTGGAGTCAAACCTTCGTGTATGTAAGCCACTCCTTGAATCAATGTTTCTTTAAGAGTCTAAAAAAAAATTATGTTAATATTATTTACATGTTTTAAATGTAAAACAAACATTTATTAACAAAATTTTCTTGATATAATAATAAAACGTATACATATGACATGTTTTTTATAATTAAATTGACTTACCTTATCAGACATTCTCTCTAAAAAGGGCTGAATATCTTCTTCTTCAGCGTGAAAGAATCTGTTCGGCTGAGATTCAGCTGCCGCAAAAGTAAGAAGGCTAATCGCTGTAATTCTGGCCTGTTTTCTTGTGGGTACAAACACAATAACCGGTTTGTGAGAACTATGTTTCATTATGTTGTTAAAAACTGGCTTTGACATGGCTATTAAACGCGAAGCGTTGTGAGTAATGTTGAATCCCTGAACGTGCAATTCGAGGGGTACAGGTCGCACACTTGGATGAAAATTAAAGGTGGCATTCGAATTACAGCCAAGCCATTGAGAAACGTCACGGGCATCTGCCAAAGAAGTCGAGAGGGCAACAATTCTTATTTGTTTCTCTAATTGAGATGAAATGTATCTCATTCTGGAGCACACGACTTCTAAAACTGGTCCATCTTCTCCTCCGATTAATTGAAGTTCATCAACAATAAACAATTGAATATTTTGAACATTTTTTCTTTGTTTCCATCTACGAGACAAAACGTCCCATTTTTCTGCCGTTGTTATGATAATTTGACCTTTGGCCAAAAGTTTTAAATCTGTGCTAGTTTCTCCAGTTAATAAAACAACCTTAACGTTTAAAATACAATTAAAAATTTGCTGCCATTCTGCAAATATGAGTTCTGCTAATGAATCTTTTGCCACTAAATAAACGCATCGTCCATCGGGATTTTGCGATAAAAGCCGAAGAACAGCGAATTCAGCTATCGTTGTTTTACCCGAACCTGTTGGGGCTCCAATGAAAATATTGTCATCCGTATTATAAACTGCATTAAATACCTGAGTTTGTATTGGATTAAATTGTGGAAACTTTTTTGAATATATACTCTCATACAACGAATTACGTAGAGCGGTTACTGGTAACGGCTGCAAATCTAATAATTCTGTCGAGGGTAAATTTTTTTCCGGCAACATCAAATGTCTGAATGAAACTGGCAATTGTGTTTCTGCACCGATCCAGCGATCGGAAACAATCCTCAGAAAATATTGAGGAGGTAAGGGTTCAAATACCGGAACGAAAAACTTTACAAGATGCTCATCGCTCGCAAATTTTGATTTAAGAAGAAAATATTCATGGTGAAGAATAACTTCGGAATCTACGTCTTCAACTAATATCCAAAAAGCTTCAGAAGAGCCATGGAGTTTTTCATCCCACTGAAAATCAGGTGTAATGGTAAGTTCTACTCTAAGGGTAGATCTAGTGATTGGCTGAATATGAGTAGATAATTCTAACTTAGGAAATTGATGAACATATTTATGAACCGTTTTACCAAGTTTCGGAACTCTTATCAATTCTCCGATTTCGTTGGGACCCAAGTCGTACAATCTTTCCCAGGGAAAATTTTTCTTTTCAATTTTTTTAATAATTTCTTCAGGCATTTTTCGAAATTGACGAAGAGGTGACATTGATTGCCACATTCGTCTATCGATCATTTTGCAAAGTGACAAACATTTATCAGCAAGTTGAGCCCAACCACGAAATAATACAATTTCAAATATAGCTCGCATAAGTCTGGCAGCCGATTGAGTTACATAAATCATATCGGACATTAAAGCAAAGCCCTCTAACTTTAACTGAGAAATATATGCTTGAAGTAAAACATTAACTTTAGCACTAGGCTCTTCAATATTTTCTTTTATAGGTATCGGTACTCTTTCCATGAGTTTTTGAAGCTCTAGTTTTTCTTCTTCTCTTACATTAATGTTTCTAAATTCGCCAGACAAAGAAAAAACTCTGAATAATTCAATTTCGCTTAAAGTTGGTTTCAAAAGTTGATTATACACAGCCATTGTCTCGTGAGTACAATAGTAATGACTACAAATTCGGCCGAGTTCCGTGACTTGAAAATGTCCAGTTTTTCTATCATATTTAATTAAACCACTTCGATCTAATTGAAGAGCAGCGGTGTGAATTAAATCTGCTCTGAAAGATTCAAGCAGTGGATCTTCTTTTAAATGATCATGAGAGATTCCATACAAAGTTGGAGATCTCAACATCCTGAAAATTTTTAATGCAATATGTCAATTAACGGGCTGTTAAAAATAATGAAAATTTAGTTTATTCCAGTAAAATAATATTAAACTAATTCACTCCAATTTTTTAAATGAATTAAATCGCAATTCTTTCGATTTTCAAAATAAATTATTATAAATGATATTATAAGTAAAAATTTTTAATTACCTTATGTAAAGATAGGTATAACCTAGCCATGTTACTGCATCTCTGACAGTTTGGATTGTGCCTAATACAATTTCTGCGTTTAACATGTCAGGTATTTTTCCCACCAATTGTGATTCAATAGGTAGTTGTTGATTAAGAAGTGACAAGTAATATTGAAGTTCACTATGATTTGTAATTAATATACCTTCTCCTTTGGTATCATACTGTGGACGACCTGCTCTACCCAACATTTGCAAAACATCCAACGCTCCAAGTTCAACCCATCGTCCTTTTTCAGGATTGTAAACTTGTGTTCCTTTTATAATCACAGTATGAGCCGGTAAATTTACACCCCAAGCCAATGTAGCTGTTGAAACGAGAACCTGAAAAAAAATTAAATTATTCTTTATTAGTTATTTTCTCTTGAAATGATGATTTTTAAGTATATTAAACAAATTCATAATCATTGTGTCGTGAATTTATGTGATGATATTAAAATTCTTATTTATTAAAAAAAAAAAAAAAGTTTTATCTTACTTGAATATGTCTGTCAGCAAACAAATCCTCTACCAAAGTTCTATCGACTCTAGTCATTCCTGCATGATGAATAGCAAACCCATACGGCAATAAATCTTTTAATTCTGAATTTTTCACTTGTTCCGCTTCCGTTCTCAAAACTTCCATCGAAGCCGAACCTTCTCTTAAAAATTGACCCAAAGTGTCTTTTTCTAAACACATATCTCTAATAGCTCTAGCAGTTTTCCCTGTTTCTTTTCTTGAATGTACAAAAACCAAAACTTGATTTCTACCGGCATGTTCCATTACTTTTTCGTAAACTATTTCATTCATTACTTGAAATCTTTTTAAAGCTTTTTTTTCAGTTACTCCAATATACTGCTGCTCAAGAGCTACAGGACGAAAACTATTGTCAAAGTAAAAAAGCCCAGTTTCTGTTTTGACTCGTAAAAATGTTGCTACATCTTGATAATTTGGCAAAGTGGCAGATAATCCCACTAATCTAACATCTTCCTGTGCGGCCTCTATTTTTCTTATAGTTCTGGCAACTAGTGCTTCTAAAACTGGACCTCTTTCATCATGAAGCAGATGAATTTCATCAATTATAATTAGACGAACCAATTGAGTAAACGTTTTATCTCCTCCTTTGCGAGTTATTATATCCCATTTTTCAGGAGTGCAAACAATAATGTGAGTACTTTGAATTTGCTGTCTGTTCAATTGGTGATCTCCTGTCAATTCTGACACCACTAAATTATAGGAATGTAATCTTTTATTGAAGTTTCCAACCATTTCTTGAACCAAAGATCTCATGGGTGCTATGTAAATTATTTTAAATTCGTCTCCCATAATATTCCCCTCGTGATCAATGTGTTTTCCAATTTCTCTCATCATACATAAAAGAGCCACATTTGTTTTACCTGCCCCTGTAGGAGCACATAAAAGTACGTTTTCATCAGATTCCAAAGCAGTTTTATACAATCGGCTTTGAATTCTATTCAAGGTTTTAAACCCTTCAAAAGCAGGTTGAACGTATTTGGGCAACTTTTCAATTGGTACTAGCGATTCTTCTGAAGCAAATGGCTTTGGTTTTAAGGCAGGAACATGCACTTCTTCATAACCCTTTCTTTGCTTTCTAAATGACCCGTCAGGAAGTTGACATCTTTTATTAGCCATAAAATGAGAACCCTGGGAAAATGTTAGTTCCTCTAAATCAACTATTTGTCGAGATCCTTGAATATTCCCTTTTCCATCATCAGTTTGCTCCTTACGTCTAGTAGTGCGTGAAATTCCACTTTCTTCTTGAACCTCATCCTCTCCCTTACCGGTATCTAACTGACGCAAAATTCGAGCTAAAGCTGGGATTTCGTTCATTTCGTCTCGAATCTTTTGCCTTTCAGATTCACTTTGGGATGAAGCTAACAATGTACAATATGAAACTAAAAACAAAAATTTATAAATAAATTAAATTAACTGATTTAAATCTTTCTAAAAAATTACATTATAACAATAAATAATACAAAAAAAATTAAAAGGATTATATAAAAATAATCAGATATTTATCAAAAAAAAAAAATTATTTAAAAGTAGATTTTAAGCCAATGATTTAAGTATTTTTCAATTAATATAATTAAAATAACACAAATATAAATATAATGAAAATTAACAATTACTTACTCATGTGCCTGTGTTTTTTGAGTAATTTTATAAAATCAAAGCAATTATATCCAAGTAACAAAACTAACTGATTTTCAGTTTCCCTATCATCACCAGCATTCTTTAAAACAGCAAGAACTTCAGCTGCTTTGGCTTGAGATATCATGGCATCATCATAAATTTTACTTAAACATCTTTGTAACCAATAAGCATCTATATCCAAGGGATGTAACGATTTTTCTTTTTTCATTTCCTCAGTGACGCCCAACTTTGAAAAAAAAATTAAAGAAATTGTGGTTTTTAATATTCGGAAAAATATTATAAATAAAAAGAACACTTACATTTTCAGCTCTTATTGCTGAATCTACTTTGGAATCTTCTCCTTCCTCTTCCAAATCTTCGTCTTCTCTTACTTCACCAAATACATCTTCATTGCTTTCTTCCTCTGATTCTTCAAATTGCACATTTATACCATATGTTTCATCAATATTTGCTTCATCTATAATTTCTTTTGTTTTTTCCTCTGAACCAAAATCGGTTATTTTTTTACCGAGATTTACTAATAAAGCAAATCTTTCATCAGCCACGCTTCCAAGAAGCAATTCTGTCTCTTTTTTCTTTTCTCTTTCTTTTAATCTGTCATTTTTAAGTACCTAAAAATCAGATTTTATTACTTTTGGCAGTACGTAATAACTTACCAACTTGAGTTAAAAAAAAAAAAACTTTTTTTAAACTTTATATAAAATGATTAACCAAAAATCAAAAAAACAAAAATTAAACTTAAGACACGAAAAAAAAAAAAAAAAAAAAATTAAAATACCTGTAGTATTTCATCTGCTGCTCCACAAAGTATATCTCGAGGCTGATCACCCAAAGCTTCTTGAATGAAGCTCAACAAAACTTCATAAGTTTGTCTCGTTTCTTGAGTTTTCGGTCTGTATATGATACCAACCATTTCGTCAACACCTTCTGATAAAAGGGTAGCTCCCTTCATTCTAGCAAAATCATATTGCGCTTCATCTCGTTTTTGACGCCTTTAAAACATAAATAAATACTTTGACATAACTTTATTAGCCATCAATGAAACTGTAGAGCAAATAAAATTTTATAGTTACTTTGCTTTTCTTTCTTCTGCTTTTACTGGTTTGCTTCTCTGAAAACGATCACCCATTCGTGTCCCATCTAGTTTTCCAACTAAAGACATCACCTCTCCGGTAGCCTCATCTCGGCTTCTTCTCTCAATGAGCCTAACATCGGCTTGTAAAACTAAATTAGAATTCTGAAAATATAAATTATTATTAATAGATACATTATTTATTATTTTAAATAAAAATCAGTTTAATATACTTACGGCTTTGTACTCGTATTGCAGCTGACGAGCTGCAGCATCCGCCATTATAGAAATGTATGTAAACGAAACCGTAGCATTGAAAAAACTGAAAACCAACTCTGTGCAGGGAAAAATTTCCCTGCATAAAAATGTCTGCTATTTTTTAAAATTTACTTAGAAACGTCGAAAACAATTCTTCAATTTTATGCATAAAAATAAACTTTACCTTTTACCTTTTTACTTTTTTCTTTTTAAACTTCTAAAAATCAATAATTGTCTTTTTTTTTAATTACATAGTTATTTGATAAATATGAATTTCATCAAAAAAAAATTTTTTTTGATGCCCTACCAAGAAAGTTTGAACAAATTAAAAATTATAATTATTTTTCTACAAAGTACTTTTTTTTTAAAAGCAAATTTTTGAATTTGAGCAAAAAATCTCTAGGTAATTTTTTAAAACGCAAACAGTAACAATATGGCGATTTAAAATGCCGGAAAAATACATGAACGGAAATTATTATTTTTAAAATTTGAACTTGCTATATAAAAATTAATTTTTGAAATTAAATTGTTTGCTAAAAAGTACTTATCAATGGACTGCGAAAATTATTCAGAATCTTCCGATGATCGATTTATAAATCAACAGGAACACAGAAACGTTAGTCGATTATGGGAAAAAACAATTAATAAATTTTCCTCGACAAAATTTGTTTTAGATGAAAATGGAAATAATGCAATTGACATCTGTACAAAAGGAAATAATTTAAATGTAAATACGGATTATCAAGGCAATTGTCCTGGGGTTTGCGATGAACAATTAACATCTGATTTTGTACAAAAAAAGCTTGCCAGAGGCAAATCTTTTGCTAAAAAAAAATCTCCTTTGCAAAAATTTGATGAAGTAGTTTCAAGAGAATTATTGGTGAGTTTTAACATGTCAGAACACAAAATTAAAATTAATCGCTTTAATAAATTTTATTTTAAACATATTTAGAATTATCGTATGTCGGAAGACAGTGGAATGCCAGCTTTTGAAAGTACGAAAAAATGGTCTTCATTACAATTTCCAAAAACTACTTTCGCGGATATTAGTAGGGGTAAAATACCAGTTAACACAAAATTTAGCAAAAGCACAATTGACAACGTAGAAAAAGATATAAAAGACGATGAAAAATTTGAAGTAGAAAATTCTTGTTTAATGGAAGCCATTGAAAAACTAGCTCAGGTTAACACGCATGACAAAAAAATAAAAATGTTTTTATTGTATTCATGACTAATAATAAATAAAAAAAAATTAATTTTAGGCTCAAGCTTTTTGCAGATTTGATGCAGCCGTTAAAGCGGCGGAAGCTGCAATTGCATCCGTACCTCCGGAAAAAGCTGAAGAAGTTGCTGTTGCCTTTGCCAAAGATTATCAATCGGAAATAGTTGATGTTATAAATGAAAAAATTCCAATGTCGGAAGAAAAAAAACCAATTGAAGTTATTGGATACATAGGTGTTACAAAAATGAAAGATTGCAACAAATGAATTCGTATTTATTATTTAAATTTAAATTTAAATTATTTTGATGAAATTTTTTTTTTTTTTTTTTTTGTTAAATTTTTCTGTATAAAATTAAAATCGAATAAATAAATTTTACAAAAAGTTTTTTTTTCCCCCTCCCCCTCCCCTTCTTTTTTCATATCAAAAAAAAAAAAAAAGAAAAGCAAAAAAAAGAAAAATAAAGAAAAAATAATAATAATAATGATTTTTATATTAAATTTGTTTTTAAAGGGGTAAAAATTGAAATAAAATAAAATAAAAATTTCAAATTATTTTTTATTTTTGGAGTTTATTTTTGTTTTTTTCCGATACGGTTATCAGGTACGGTAAGGCTCTTAAACTTCCCTTAGAACGATCTCTTTTATCTTTTCCTTTTAAATTTTTTGATGATCTCTCCGTCATTGTAGGTATAATACCATCGTCAACCTGAGTACCAGTGTCACAATATGATACCGAATTACTATTATCAAGTGATGTTACTTGATCATCTTCCAGACAATAGTTATTAAAAGAAGTTTGAATTTTTTTTGAATTTTTTTCAATATCATTTACATAACTTAAACTTCTTAAATTATTTTCACTAGTTTTATTACTATCATTAATTGTATTACTGACAACACTTCTATAATTATCACTTATATTATCCACACTTTCATTACTAACATTTATTTTATCATTTGCATTTTTATTATTATCATCTGTTATATCATTGACAGTTTTATTATTATCATTTTTATCTGGTTTTATAATAGCTTTATCACTTGGTTCTTTGGCCAGAGACTGTCGAAAAACAAAACAAGTTGGTTTTTTATCATTTATCTTTTGTTGATTTTTAAATTTATCATTTTTTGCGACCCACGATGGTAAAATTTCAGTTGTTGAAATTCCATCTTGCAAACTTGTTTTCTTACAACGAATATTATCAGCTTTTTCTGATTTCGGATGATTTTTCAATTTGTATATGGGAAGTTTAATAAATTTAACGGTGGAATCTTTTTTATTTACTGGAACGATTACGTAATCCTTTTTATTAACATTTTTATCAGTACCGAAATCCAATTTAGATAATTTTGAATCATCAATATCGATATCAGAGGTTTTATCATTCTTGCTTATTTGAAGTTTATGAAACTGACCATAAATTCTTATTTCTTTAGGAAATGCCGTAATTTTTTTTGAATTATTTTTATTATTCTTTTTTTGCGAATCAAAACTACTCGATGAACCGTGCATATCTTTTTTTTTTTTTTTTTTTTTTTTTATTTTTATTTATTTATTTATTTATTTTTTTGGTTTCCAATTTAGATCTTGAACACTGGTTGAGTATAAAAAATGAATTTTTTTTTTTTAAGCATGATATATGAAAAGAAATTTTTATAAATAATAATTTTAACAATTTCCCATTTTTTTTAGTAAAACTTATTCTTCAGAATTTTTTTTGTTGAAATTAACCAAAAACTTAAGAATAATTTAAATTAATAAACAAAAAAAAACCTTAAATTTCATTCAAAATATTTTGCAATTTTTTTTTTTTTTTAGAGAGAGATAAATGTTTTCCTTCATTTTCCCTTTTCAATCATTTTTTTAAACACAAATAATAAATCAATCATCTCTCTCTCTCTCTCTCTCTCTTTTTTTTATAAAAATAATTAATTATAATATGCGTACATGTTAGTTTTTGTTTATGTTTTATATTAGAAAAACTCATGAATCGGATGAACGGTTGTTGTTTTATAATCGACAAAATTTTTTCGTTAATTTAACCCTTACTTACCTAATTAATTTTTTTTTTTTTTTTTTTTGTTGCAACAGTCAAGAGTTATTAAATTTAATTAAAATTATTTAAAAAAAAAAAAAAATTTTTAAGAAATGACTTTGACTTAAATCATTAACTGACACACATTCACGAAAACATTAAAATGGAACTCGTGACAGTTGAATTTATTAATAATAATTGATTTATTCATAATGAATTACGATGATTGAAAATTAAAATTTATAAATATTCACATTCATTTCAATTCAAATATTAATAATACTAATAATATTGTTCAAATTAAATGATAAACTATTTCAAATATTAAAAAAAAATTATGTTTTTTAACGAAACGTTATTTGCCAACGTGTAAAAATTAATTTTCCCTCACGTTTTTTTTTGTTTATGTTCGTCATGTTTTAATAAATTATTTTAAATATTTATATATATATATTATTTACTTATTTATTATTATTATTATTATGTTCAGATTTCGCATAATGTTATTTTAAATTCTTTTTTTTCTTTTATTAGCCATATTTATCATTATTATTATTATTGTATTCGAAAAAAATAAAAAAAAGTAAGTTAATTATTACTTATTTTCTCGATATCAACACGACAAATTAATATAATAAAACGTTCTACAATTTAAATATTTGTCAACGAAATGTTATGATACAAATAAATTAAAATTATAATTAAATGATGATTATAAAAAACATATATGATGACTTACCGCCATTTGTGTTCATCCATTTCATTCCATGTCCATTTCATTCATTTCAGTTTCTGAAAAATAATAATTTAATTTTTATTATATAAATAATACGAGTTTAGGATGTTAAGAAAGTTTATTATATGTAGAGTGTTAGTTTATTAAATGTTGTGTTAAAGAATAATAATACTGTATTTACGTATTGTAAATATAAAAAAAAATTTTATATTATAGAATATGAAATCTCAATTAGAATATCCAAAATCGATACTGAAAAAAAAATCACAGTTTGATACATTTTCTATGGAGTCGGTTAATGAGCCGAGCATAAAACAAGTTAAATCGATTCGTTTTAGTTTTGAAGAAGAAAAAAAATTTTACGATAAAGAATCAAATAATAAAACAAAATTTAAAAAAAATAAAAGGAATTATTCGGATAAATCAAGAGTGGATAATTTAATTACAGTCAAAAGTATTCCAAATATCCAAATTCGTAATGATTTTGAATTGGAAATTGAAAAAATTAATTTATCACAATCATATATCGAAGATAATAATAATTTTATTGTTTTTTCTAAAAAAAAATTCAACAACGTTAAATCCGAAAATAATTACTGTAACGATGAAAAGGTAAATATTTAATTATAGATAATAATAATGAAAGTTTTCAATGAGACAAATTATATTTGATTAGGAAAAAATTGAGTGTTTAAATGAAACGAAAATAGAAAATACTGGTAAAAAACAAAAGAAAAGAAGAAGAAGAAGAAGAGGGAAAAGAAAAGTTAAACAAAATACTTCTTCGAATTTATAAATTAATAATTTTACCTAATTTTTTTTTTTTTTTAAATATAAATATGGCAATAAATACAACAGTAATGTAGAATCTAACAAGCAGCAATTCAAAAAAAAAAAAAAAAGAAGTTTGTAATTTTAACTCACATATAATACATATTTTACACTTTAATAGTTTTAAACATAATAGATATTAGTACAAATTATAAAGTTTAAAACAAATAAAATTTATTTTAAAAAAAACACTTAACGTTTCTTTAGTCTATTCAAACTAAACTGTTTCTAATGAGTAAACTAATAACGTAGAGGCGGGAAAATAAAAACGTGTAATTTTCAGGGCCCTTTTTCAATTTTCTAAAACCCCGACATTCATTTGAGTTGCGTAATATTTAATATTTATTGATTTATTTTTTATTTTCAAAAAAATTTAATTTAAATATATATACATATTTAGTCCAATTATTATTATTATTATTATTTTAATTATTAACAAGTGTATTAATTTATTATTTTGTGTAAGGTCTGTGTTAATTATTTACAAAAAAAAGAAAAGAAAACTTTAAAATTTTGCTTATTATTGATTGTATTTCACTTGGCAAAAGCTCAGGAAATAAAAAAAAAATTTTTTTTTTTTTGTATAAAATATTGATTAAGTTTGAGAAAAAGAAAAAAAATGAGTAAAAATTAGTAAAAAATTTAAAAAATAAATTTTTTTTTTGTAGAAAAAAAATTAATAAATTATTTTTTAGTTAAAACCTGTAGTAGTATGTAATTTATCTTTTTCATTCTTTTTTTTTTTTTTTTAAATAAATTATTAATGGATACTATATTTATTTATTTATTTATTTTAAATTAGGTTTTTAATATAAAATGCTTAAAGTAGAGCTATTAGATTTTGAAAAAGAATTTTGAATTCAACAGAAAATTTTTAATAAATGGTTTGTTTATATTTTACGCGCCAGAAATAAGTTTTAATGGGTCAAAATAAAAATAAAACCTTTTAATGCCTTTTTTATTTAAATAAAAGTCAACGTCCTTTTCAAAATATTCTGTCGTCAAAAACCTATAAATTATTTTATTTTTTTTAATGGCCTTTTTAATAATTCAATAATGCCTGATGTCGAGAGTAGAAAATAAAAATTTTTTTAATTTTACATTCAAATACGTGCTCCTCGATTTATTTTATTAAAAAAAAAAAAAAAAATTCTTTTATTTCTTTTTTAAAGGTAAAAAAATCCAATTCGAACCCTTTCAAAAAAAAAAATTTTTTTTAATCTTTTTAAAGTTTTAAAAAGGTAAAACGAGGTAATTAAATTTAAATTACAAGAGAGAGAGAGAGAGAGAGAAAGAAAATTTAAATTGTTACGTAATTTAAATCGTTAAACAAATACGATGTTCATAAGAAAATGATTAATGAAATTCATATGAGAAATCACATGTGATAATAATAATAATAATAAAATTTGGTAAGAAATTACACCTAAAATTCGAATTTAAATAATTAATAATAAATTCTCAAATTAATTAAAAGGAAATAATTTAAAAATTATAAAATTATTCAAATAAGATTCATAAAATCCCGCGACACCCGATGGATTTATTCAATAAATATTATTATTATTATTATAATTTATACGATAATTATTATGTTATATATAAATATTTCTAAAAAAAAAATTTATTTGA
>NW_002987807.1:21966-34367 GCF_000006295.1 Pediculus humanus corporis
AACGGAAACGATTATTAAAAATGTTATAAAATAAATAAAATAATTGACTAAAAAATTGTGAAAAATATGAACAAAAAGGGGGGCGGAAACAGCGATCCGGAAAATATGGCAACAGAATCGGAAATAAAATTTGCCGGAAATGATAACAAAGTTAAAATGTACGAACCAAAACATAGAAGAAAATTGATAAGAGTTCTTACCGTGTTTGCTTATATATTTTCTGTGAGTTTAGCCGCAATCATGTTATCATTGTTTTATTTGTTTATATACAGTCCGGGTAAAGCAACAAACATGAAAAATTCTGAACCCCTGAAAAAAATTATACAAGGTAATTAATTATAAATAATTAAATATACAAAATATAATAAACACAAAATAAATAAAATAAATAATTTTTTTTTTTTCTAGCGGAAATGTCGATGCAAAAAATTGAAGAAGATCCTGATTTGTTAACAACTCCTAGTCTTCCTAATTAATTAACTTTCGTTTTAATTATTTATTTTATTTATATTATTAAAATAAACAAATAATGTACGTTAAATCTTTAGATTTTTAGATGCATTTATTTTATTATTATTATTATTATTATAAATTAAATTATTAAAATAATTTATTTATGTAAAATTTTATATCATTTGTTATACTCTATATAAATATTTAAAAAAAAAATTAAATTAGTCAATTAATATATATTATTCCTATGTTTGAGTAGAGTTTTTATTGTTATGTATATTATTATTATTATTATGAATTTATTAATAAATAAAATTATTAATTATTTGTTTTTTTATTTTTTTTACACTTAAAGTTGAATGATTTCCAAAGTGGAAAAGCATTGAATTTTCTCACAATAGTAATCCTACTTTCTAAATTATTAAAAATTTTCATACTTTGAAAATAAATAAATAAAAGTTAAATAAAATATTATTTATTCATTTTTAATTACTTATTAATAAAGAGAAACGATTTATTAAAACATTACAAATTGTAAAAAAAAATGATTATTAAAACTAAAAAACAAAAAAAAAAAAACAAAAACTTGTAAGAAATAAAAATAATATTTTGTTATAAATAATATTATCATTAATTACTTGATTGTTATTATTTTTTTTTTTTTGTACACAATTTATTTATTTAAATAAAATTCCTGATAATAAAACTGAGGAGGATTCTTTTCAAATGCAAAGAAATACGTCACTTTAAAAAAAAAAAATTCTTTCTTTTTTTTTGAGAGGGGGGGGGGCGAAATATACACTGGCTTTTTTTTTTTTTTAAATTTATAGCAGGGTCACTTTTTTCCTGTATCTTTTCATTTCTTGCAAAACAAAATCCGTATCGTCTTCTTCCATTGGATCGTCATCACCTTTATACGGCAGATAGGGGAGATACTCGTCTGGTTTTCTTGTCATTGTGTTTACTGTAGTCTACATAAAAAGAACGGATCATTAAATTCTTTAAAGGGATACCTCGGATTTAATTCTGCGAAAAAAAAAAAAAATAAATTTCGAAATACAAATTCAATTCTTTTTTTTTATTTTTTTTTATGTCTTTAATCCGAAGGGGTTGTTATTGATTGATAATTAATTATTATTTATAAATAATCTATACCTTACCAAAGTATAATTGACACACGTTGTAGGATTATATTGAGATAAAAGAGGCTGATCGATGTTATTTATATTATTTATTTCTTCTTCTTCTTCGGAATCGATAACTGATTCGATTACGATCGAAAAACACGGTAACAATAAAAACATGAACCAAAGTCCTCTTATTGGATAAATGAAGAAAAATAAAAAATTCAGTAAAATTTCTACGCATCTGTAAAATATTTATTTAATTTTTTTTTTTCTTTTTTTTTTTTTTGATATATATTTACAACGGAACAATATGTTATTATTATTACTTAATTCTTTAATACTAATAAAAAAATTTAATTTAAATTGTATTAAGGGAGGATGTAAAAAAAAGTATCTTACAGTGGTACCAACTGAACAGAGCCAAAACTTTTAGGATGAACTGGAAAACCATTTTCATTGTAACGGACGGCACAATCTCTTAATTCTGATTCATAATATCTTTTTAATTTTCTCGGTCCTACAATAACGTTCATACCGATCATTCCTAATTTTCTACAAAAAAAACCCAAAATCCCTTTTAATATTCCTACGAAACAAAAAAAAAAAAAAAACAAATGTATATATATATTTTTTTTTATTTTTACAATGTCCGCGTACTTTTAATTAAAATATAAATTTTAAAAAAAAGAAAAAGGTAGAATAAAATAATTACCCAATAAGAGTAAAGTATAAAAACAAACAAAAAGAATAGTTCGAATATTATTTTTAATGTATTCTTGTGTGGATGGAGCAGTTCCAATTCTGAAAGGATAAGATCTTAAATATCCAGCATCTTTAAAATCACTGGAAGCTAATCTTCGACATCGTCTACCATCCGAATTTCCTACACAATTACATTTACAATGAAAAGCACAAAGACATCGATCTGATTTTTTAAATGTTACTCTTCTACAAGCTAATTTCTTATTCGATTGATCTAAAACTTGAACTAAAAACAAAAAATATTAATTTTTAATCATATAAACAAAAAAAAAAGGTAAAATAATTAGTTGGTCCACCTGTTGCGTGAAATTTATTCGAAGGCATTGCACCGGATAAATCTAATCTGAAATCGTGTCGCTGTTGCGGATTTATCGTTACTAAAGGTCCCTCTAAAGGACACCATTTTGGATTTATATTCGGCGGACAATCTCCTAATCGAGGACGAAAATAGGATGATGTCAATCCCGTGTTTAATACCGATAGTACAATTCTCGTTTTGTCTGGATATGTACTGTCAACGTAAACTGAAGGGATTTGAGCTGAAGATCTGTTAAAATTATAATTATAGAAAACCTCTTATGGACTCTTGTAATTTTTAAAGAAAACTCAAACACTTTTCTTTTTTTTTTCTCTCTCTCTCTCTCTCTCTCATTATCCGATTGGGTAATTACGGGTATGCGATAAGCCAAAAAAAAAAAAAAAAAAATTTATTTTACCCTTTTCTAATCATGACATTAAAATCCGCTTTCATTTCAATTTCAATAGTGCTCGTATAATCTCCATAGTATTCCAATGCCAAATATTCACCGGATAAATTTGAATAAGTTTTTACTGGAGAATTAGGTACCGTTCCAAAATTTTCAACAAAATATTTTCCTCTTTTCCCTCTAATTCTGGCTTCCTTAAAAAAATGAACGTGTAAACACCTGTCACATTAATCATTAAATGTCAACGCGAAATCATTAACCAGTTAGAATTTTATTTTGAAAATAATTTTAACCCTCTACTCACCATATCTTCTCTCCATAAATCTACCGGCTGTCGTGTCAAACAGCTTCCTTTTGGACGAGCACAACGATCGGGCTGTTGGGAAAATGCTTCAAAAGAAGTTCCTATCATATTACATTCGGAACCTGATGAAACATCTTTTGATCTGACTACTAAATATTCGTCTGGACCACCTTCCATCTTTAAAAAGGAAAAAAAAAATTTTTAATTATTATTAATCCGTAGTTTTAGATTTTATTAAAATTTTTTTTTTTTTTTTTACTTGTGGATAATTATTTGATTTAGCTGGATCGGAAACGTGAGAAGGAATGAGCAACATGTAATTATCGGAATCTATGGACGTTGATATTTTCTTTGTATTATCACCGGCATATGTCATTGAAAAAGTTGGTAATTCGTCTTCTGCTTTTGGTAGAAAAGTTCCAACCCTTTTTTTTTTAAATATAAATATTTGAAAATTTTTAGTTTGATCTTTTTTTGATTTTGTTAAAAAAAAGAAATACAGAAAAAAATAAAATACCTGACCATTTTTCCTTTAGTTAAATCTCTCCATTCGGAATTACCGTTAAAAAAAACATTTTTTTCAAAAACCTGAACTCCAACAGTTTGTGCAACGACAGGTTTTTTTATCTGATACATTCCGTACCATAAACCACCAAATCTTAAACAGTGAGCGCTGTTCCCTGAACATTTACCATTTTTTCCTGAAGAAAGAGTTTGCCTTTTTTTCATTAAATTATCATTTTTCTTATCGATAACGTAACTGGGAGCATTTTCATAAGATCTGAGTAATCTACTTTTATACGAGAAAATTTTTTTTGATTTTCCATCCTTTGAAAATTTTTCACCATCGGATAAATTATTAATTTCATTTTTTGATGAAAAAACTCTGTAACCGACATCGCCATTTTCTACCAATTTTTTTTCTTTTTCTATTTTATTATTTATTTTTGATATATTATTATTTAAAGTTTCCGTTTGAGAATTCGATGATAACCTTTTATTTTTAACATCGACAACAGGAATATGAAACAAATATTTATCATTTCCCGATGAATTTTCAACATTTCTCTTATTTCGGTATTTTTTTAATTGATTATTTTTTATTTTTTCATATTCTCGAATTAAATTACGCTTGTAATTATTTATATATAAATTTTTTTTTAATTTTTCTCTCATCCTTGGAAAATTTATATTTTCAACATGTCTGACATTATTACTGTAATAATAATCATTGTAATCCGTAAATGGTATTAAAATCCCACCGCCATCTTGTTTAGAATTTATATAATTTTTTACACGAAAATCATTCATTTCTTCTTGATTTGAATTCATGTAATTTCTTGTTGTTTTCTTTAAATTGTGATGATTCTGATATTTTCTTACTGAATTACTATCCTTGACATTATTATTATTATTATTAATATTTTTAAATGTAAAACGTTTGTTAAAAGATGACGGATGTGAAAAATGTTGTTGTTTTTGTTTTTGTAAATAAGAATTTTCTTTTCCGTGTTTAAAATTAGTAAAAGATTTTTCTCTTGTTTTAAAAGTATTTACAAATGGATTTTTATTATCATTATATTTGATGGACTGATGAGGAATTTTGGGGATTTTGTCAATGGGTTTTTGTATCACTTCAAAATATATGTTCATGTTTCCCTTACCCGGTCCAAGATTTTTACTATGAATAGTAAGAGGTAATTTTTTTTCAAAATGTTCATCCGAATTCGGCCATTTTGTTTTGAAATTATTTTGAAAAATTTCTTCTATGGATCCTTTTTCGTTAAGTTTTCCACCTCCGCTGTTTTCCTTTTGTGCCGTTTCGATATTTTTCTCGTTTTTAAAATGTTCGTATTTATCCTGATAAAAATTATTTTTTCCCTTTGAATTTGTAGGGATTTGTTTGTTTGATTCTTGTCCCGTCGTCGTCGGTTGTTTTTTTTCTTCCTGCCATTCATAAAGTATTTTTTCATTATTATTATTATTATTATTATTATTATCATCATCATCATCATCATCATCGTTTCTGTCTCTGAATATAATTTTGTTAATTTCTTCTTCCGAATTACAATTATTTTCTTTCGGATGAGGACAAACGGTGTTTAAATAAAAATTTTTTTCTTCCGTCGTTGTTTCATAACGTGTTTGACCATCATCATTATGATCGCATTTTATTTCTTTTAATTTAAATAAACCGGAAAATTGATTTGTCGCATTTTCACCGTCTTCTGATTTATTATCGAAAGGTGGTTCGTTTTTTGTTTTTTTATTTTCTCCAATTTCGATCGTTATTGAATTTTTTTTATCACAAATCAAATCCTTTTCTAATTTTTCATTTTTTTCATTTTCATTTTCTTTTTCCCCTCCTAATTTCTTCTTACAACTCTCGTTATCTTTAGTATTTTCATAATTTTCTTTTCCTTTAGGTTTTTCCGATTTAAAATCATCTTTAGGAATCTTTTGTAAATTATCTTGCGAAAAATTTATCGTGAGATCGTTTATTTCTTTTACGGCAGAATAATTTGAAGTTGTTCCTGTGGAAGTAGCAGAATACAAGAGTGAACTATCGTGTGAAAAAAAGTATCCCGGAGGAGTGATTTTAGAATTTTCATCTTCTTCCGAATTGACTTTACGTTTCCACGTGTTTCTATGTAATAATATATCTTTACCAAATCTCGAAGAGGATAGTTGCAACAGAGGATAAGCATGATGATTTTTCAAACGATTTTTACGTTCGTAATAATCGCTCAGAGAGACGACATTTTGATCCCATTTATTTATTTTTTTTCTTCTTACTTTTTGAAAATTTTCTCTTTTTCCTCGCGTCGGTTGTTCTTCAGGTTTTTCCAATAAGTTTTCATTACTCATTGAATTCGGATTTGCGCTAAATGATTTAATAAAATTTTTTAAAAATAAATTCTCTTTAAAATTATTCCTTCTTTCATCATTTATTTTCGAATTAAAATCCGCGGGAATTTTTTCATTTCCGAATTTATTCCCGTTCGCAACCGATGATTCCTTAACATCATTTTTATAATTTATAATATTTTCACGCGGATTAAAATTAAATTTATCATTATCATTATTATTATTAGTATTTCTTACTAAATTATTTGGGAAATTATTAATCAACTCTAACTGACTTTTAAATTTTTGATTTTTTAAGTTGCACAAATCTCTTAAAAATTCTTTTTGACAGCAAATTAATCTTCTATCGTGTTCGAAAAAAAAATTCGGGAGTTTATCCGATGTTAATTCTTTAAATGGACAATAATCATCTTTATCATCATCCATTGTTTGATCAACTGTACTCTCTGATGAATTAGAACGTTTATATTTAATACGAATTAGTTTTGGATCTAAAATAACACCGGAATATCCAAAATTTTCAACGTAAGGATTATCTTGGCGAGTCATTAATTTCGGATTTCTGTATAAAAATGATTTTTTCTGAGCGTGAGAACTCGACAGCATTTCTTTTTCATTCTTTTTACCATTAGAACAACAAAAACCCTAAACGGAATTGAAATTTTTTCGACGTTAAAATTCGTTTAAAAAAAATATCATTCGTTATTACGTTGAAGTTAAAAGCAATGAGAAATTTAAAATTTAAATTTTTTTAAAAATCGGGATCCATGTTTAAAATGAATTTTTTTACCTCGCTGTAGGGTATAAATTTTCCATTGTACAAAGTAACTCCACATGTCGGATTATCCAGATTTACGCTACATTCGTCTTTCGTCTTTTTCTCTTCTTCAAAAGGATCATTATTAACGGACTTTAAAAAAAAAAATTTTTTTAATTCTCATAATTAAATTTAACCTTATAATGTTTGTCAATAATTACTCTTTGATACTCGAGTCCGTACAGCTGGAGCATTTGGTCTTGATGTAATTTAAGGACAACAGGAGTTAATAAACGTCCCCTTCCTCCCGTTTCTGGATCAAAAACGTGATCCACCGATATGTATTCATCATCGCAAGGCATCTAAATTGGCAAGAGTTTATATAGTTTTTAATAAGTTTTTTTTTTTTTTTTTTTCGTTAAATCTAATGTTAATTATTTAAATATGCGACAATAAAAATTAGTCGTCTAGTTATAGTGTAGTAAATTTAACAAATAAAATAAAAAATGAAACTATAATCAAATTATTTATCATTGGACAAAAACAAAAACTTACTTTGCCCGCATTTTTAACTTTTAATGTTATAATTAGCTTTCTCTTGCATTCTTTAACGGAATTAGGAAACTCCTTTTTAGCATCATCTTTCAGTGACGAAAATTTATTTGAATTTATTCCAAGAATTTTATTTTCCTCGGTTGCCATTGCCAGAGTTAGCGGATCATCATCATCACATCCTGAGTGTTTATGAGAGCAAGATAATAATACTGCTCTTAGTTCTATTTTAGACTCACATTTTTCTTCTCCTTTAATCGTATTAATAAATTTAAATGTAATCAAATAAAGTATTAAACGTATTAAAATTATCCTTTTCATGCTATTTAATAACAAAATACATTTTGTAACATCAATGTAAACATTACACAGAAGGATATTAATAATAAACAATTTTGTTAACGGCCTCCGTAATATTAAATTTTTATTTTTTTTTATTTTTATTCACAAAGTGTGCCGATGAAAGCAGACGATATTCAAACGATTTTAATAAAAAATAAAAAAAAAAAATTTTTAAGTTTATAAAAAATTCATTTAATGTTAATCAAATTGATGAATCGTATAAGAAAAAAAAAAAAAAAAAATTTATTTTATTATTTTCAATTTCTAAATATTTATTAATAGTTTAAAATTAAATTTTTTAAAAATAATTTATTTTTTCAATGCCTCGTTTGAATTTACAAAGGCGTAAATGTATAAACGAGGCACATCTATTTTGAGAAACGATTCAAAATTTAAAAAAAAAAAAAAAACAAAATGTCGAACGATGTTTAGCAAAGATATTTAAATAAATAAATAAAAAATTGGGTTTATTTATGTAAAAATATATATTTACGACTGGTTTCTCAATGTCGAAACATTTTCACACTTCTCTTTGAACTAAAAAAAAAAAATCGTTAACCCGTTTCATTAAACAAAAAAACTGAAAAAAAATTGTCATCGACGAATAACTAACATAAACCAAGATAATATTTTAATTCTTTAAAATCGTAAATAATGCAATCGGGTACTATATTATTTATTGTATCCGAATCGTAAACGAAATCGGGTAAAGGTAACCAAACTGTGCCCCCTAAACGAGCTCTTATACCCCCCAATATATCAGTTTCCAATTTATCTCCTACCATGATGCATTCTTTTTCTGACACTCCAAAATGGCAGCAAGCTTTTAAAAATATTCTTTCGTCTGGTTTTTCAAATTTCAAATCACCCGAAACGAGAATCAAATCGAAATAATCGTTTAAATTTAACATTTTTATTTTTTCCCATTGAGAATTTGAGGGTCCATTTGACATTAGTACTAAATTGTATGTTTTCCTTAGAGTTTTCAATAATAAAACAACATCCGGATCCGGTGATAAATATTCATATCGAAATTTAAACCATTGCGAATAAACGTCTCCTATTTAAATAAAGAAAAAAAGTCAGTAGAAAAAGCCACAAATAAATAAATTAATTAATTAATTAAATATTTATTTACCTAATATTTTATTATTATTTTCTCCCAATGAATTTTTCCATAATAATCGTCTCCAGTCGTGTAAAATAAAATCAGGATTTTCAGGACATTTTCGAAAACTTATTAAAAAATTTTCCGTTGCTTTAATCGCGTCCACGTGGGAAAATCCATGTTTTCTCACTAGTACATCTTGAACCTGATTCAAGTTATATATAAAAATTGAATGACAATTATTGGAAAATTTTTTTAATTGTTTAAGATAAATTGAAATCGTTACAATACGTTATTTTATCCAATAACGATAATAATAATATGAGTTTTAAATCGGGGGTCCGTTAAACGAGAAAAAAAAAAAAAATTATTTTTCTTCTATACGATTCACTTTTTAAGAAGGTAAAAAAAAAAAGTAAGAAAATAATTTCCAATTTATTCCAAATTGTTTTTAAAAAATTTTTACCTGTATATCAAGGATCTGAAAAATTTTTTTTTTTAATTAAAAGAAATTGATTTAATGAAAGAGAAAAAAAAAAAAGAAAGAAAAAAAAGTGAATAAAACAAAATATTTATAATAAATGAATAAAAACAAAATGAGAATATGTCGATGACCTAATTGACTGACTGTTATTTGGCACACAACACAACAAAATTTTTTTTATTAAATATTATATATATGTATATATATGTACACTCATATTAATTTTTTTTTTTTATATTTTTTTTTTTTTTTTTGTGAGCTGCACAAAAGCTTTTCTTTCACTTTTTCAGTCGTAGATAAATAAATCAAAGCTTTATTAAAATAATATTAAATTATTATGTATACATAACTACATTTATACATTTAATTAAAATTTTTTTTAAAAAAAACCAAAGTATAGGCACACGCTTTACATTAACTCGAAAAAATAACAATTAGAGATTATTCAAACAAAAACAAAAGACAATTGACTTATTATTATTATTATTCGTTAGCTCAATTTTTTTTACTCGAAAAAAAAAAATTTCCGTTGATTCTATCTAATTAAAATAACTGAAAATCAAATAATATTATTATTAAAATTTAATTATTTTTTTCCTTCCTCATGATCAACATTGATTTCTGTTATATTCGTTATCGTTAAATAATAATAATGATTTTTTTTTCCTCTTTAAAAACTTATTAAAAAAATTTTTTTTTAATGTCGCCTCTTAATAAATAAATTTTAATTTTTATATATAACTATTATTAACGCATTTTTTTCTCCAGTTCGATAAAATGATGCGTTTTGCACATGGTTAATGCACCTTTATCTTTAAGAATTTTAACTAAATTTTTATCAGCTTCAATAAGATTACAAAAAAAATCTTCATATGCAGATTTTGTGTTAGAAGGTAAACAACCTTTTTTAACATTATTTAACATTTCAATAATTCCTTCCGCCCAACCGCTTTCAATAGCAAAATCTGAAAGCCAAGGTATTAATATTAATATGGCACTTATTGTTTGCATTCCCAAAAACCAAAGTTCCATAAGTTCCGGCCAATATTGTTTGTATTTCATTGATACAGATAATGATGATGCATCCACTGATTCGTCAATGCAATATGCATCCCATAAAAACCGAATCGTTGATTGTATGAAACGGCAAATTGAAAAATCATTTTTTTTAATTTTTTTCGATTGTTGTTTGAGGAGTAGCAAACCCAATATTGATAAATTTCCTATTAATACCAAATTATCAGAATCATCTTTTAAATCCGTTAAATTATTCAATATGAATTTTAATAGGGTTGAAAATGTCGGACTTTCTTCCGCCAATTTCGGTTCTAATACGGTTAAATTCATAAAAATGTTACAAAGACTTATAATGGCCGTTTTTGAATCTTTTCTTTCTTCGGCTCCCTCTCCTGCGGATGATTCGGAAAGTGATAAATTTTTTACTTCTTCTATTATTTCATTTTTTGGCTTTTTTTTCTTTGGTGTTTTTACTAATATTTTCGACCAATGAAAAACGAATGCCTGATAAAGAATTTCTTCTTCGTTCAAACTCAACATTAATTTTCTAGCTTCCTCTTCGACGGTTAAATGACAAAGAGCCGGAAACATTATACGAAAAACGTCACATTGGGCAAATAAGTCGTTGGTTTTTGGTTTGGAACTCGCGCCATTTTCTTGATTTTCCATTTTCTTTTGTCGGCACGCGTAAAACGTATCATTGGCAATTGTTAGAATAAATGGCAATATTTGGTAAACGGCCGATCTCATGCTAGTCGTTTCTTGTGCCAACCACGCGGCTAAAACCCTAACCATGGCAATGGTAAAAACAATTTCTTCCGGTTTCATTTTACTTCTATCTTTCTGGTAACTTTTTGAAAATGATTGCAAAGTCGTTATAACCGCAGTAAAGGCACCTTTGAGTGATACATATAAATTTTGTTTTTCCTTTTGCTCTAAATCCAATAAATCTTGTGCCATATAAGCAATAGACAACTCCAATATTGTAAAACAGGCTGTTAATAAATCAGCATTTTTTAATATATCATTTATTGTGCGGTCTTCAAGTTGCATTCTAATTTCCACACAGCATAACTGCAGCAATAGAAGTAAAAACAAATAATGAGGATTTTCTTCATCGGAAAATGTCCACTCCACTCCACATAGTTCAACCATTAAAGAAGCCAATTTTAAAGCAGGGTTTCTCTGATTCCTTCCAATTTTACTTCTTAAAATATCATTTAATCCCTTGTATATGCTTGCTGGCCAAGATTCTTCTTTCATGTTTGTCACTGATATGCTTTTACTGCTGTTAACTAATAATGCATTGAGTATTTCACAAAGTTCAAATTTCCTGTCACTATTATCTGTTTTAAAATCCAAAGCAATTTTTGTCATTATCGCATGAAACGGTTTAGTATTCTCCTCCCAGACAGATGGACCAAATCGACTGACTAAAGTGACAAGAATGTTTAAAGCCTGATCGGTTTGAAAACTTTGATGAGAATATAACTCGCACATTGTTGTAACAGCTTTTGCTTTCAGTAATTCTTCTTGACCGACTTTGGTTGATGCTATACCACAAAGACAAGCATAGGCTTCATTGATGGCCATTAAATTCTCATCTAGATCATCATCATCATCAGATTTTTGAATGATTTCAAAAAAAACTGGAATATTAGTTAAAATATCAGGGTGGGTGGCTAAATCTGGATCTGAACAAAAACTAGATAATACAGATAAAGCCACAGACCTATACACTGAAGGAGGACAATCTGCTGTGACATCATGACATAATAACAACCGTTTTAAAAATTTAAATCCTATAGCTTCCAAAATCAATTTTTTACCGTGAGTGTTGCAATCGGAACTTTTTATTAATTTTGTAACCATAAACAAGGCAGCGAATTTTTCTGTATCCGAAGAAGCAGCTCGTAAAAT
>NW_002987807.1:34508-41450 GCF_000006295.1 Pediculus humanus corporis
ATTTAATTTTAGAATAAATAATAATTTTGTGAGTTTGGGCTCCCATCAACAGAGGTCAGTATTGATTGAATTGAGTTTACTCTTAAAACTACGACAGTTAATTGAAAAATTATTTTTAAAAAATTCCAATATTGTAAAGATTTAAAAAAAAAAAAAAAAAGAATGACGTTAAATTTATGTTTAATTATTAATAAGTTTGATTAATACGATTTAACAACAATGAATCACATTACCTTACGACAAGCAATTTTATCTGCTTTTCTCGTTTGAATTATAGTATTATCCAAATCGAAAATAATTGTAGAAATTAATTTTTTATTATTTATAATGTTTGCCATTTTATTTAAATTATAATTACGTAACACGTTTCAAGTATGTTTGGATACATGTCGGTGAAAAGACATATAAATATCTATCAATGAAATTATTGCCTAAATTATGAATATTACGTTATAAAAATTTTATTTATTTATTTTTTTTATTAATTATTTATTAAAATTCACATCGAAATGAGATTTGTACAATTTTGTTACAAAACTAAATTACCAAGACTTGGGATTCAATTAGAGCCAAATGGAAAAATAGTGGATTTAAATGCAAATAATTCAAACCTACCAAATTCATTATTAGAATTAATTAGGGGAGGAAATGATCTTTTAACTGATGTTAAAAAGTAAGCTTTGAATACACTTTTTTTGTTTTTCAAAACAATTTTTTAAACTCATTTTGCAAAGTATTCAAGTACAGGGATATGATACTTACAAAAGTAAATAATTATTTAAATTTAAAAACAAAAAATTACACTTTGAATCAGAATATATATATATATTTTTTCTCATCAGAACTCTAAAAAGTTCATCTGAATCAATTTTACAAGAAGATGTTAAATTACTGCCTCCAATAACAAATCCAGATAAAATCATTTGTGTTGCCCTCAATTATAAAGATCATTGTAATGAATATGGATTGCCATTTCCTCAAGAACCTATATTTTTTTCTAAATTTAGTAGCTGTATTATTGGACCTAATGATAATATTAAATATCCTCCTGCCTCTTCAGTAAGTTAACAAATGCCTTCTAAACATTTATAAGAGTGTACCGTCATTTCATTTTTAAGGAAAATATTTATCACTAACCATAATCAAATTTATTAATAGAAAGTTGATTGGGAGGTAGAACTAGCTGTTGTCATTGGGAGAAAAGCATATAATATACCTGAAACTACATCGTCTGATTACATATTTGGCTATACTATAGCTCAAGATATATCAGCCAGAGATTGGCAAAAAATGTTTAATGGAGGACAGTTTTTACTTGGAAAGGCAATGGATACATTTTGCCCATTAGGTCCAGCTGTTGTAAAAAAAGAATATATAAAAGATGTATATAATTTAGGTCTTAGAACAAAAGTAAATGATGAAATAAAACAAGATTCAAACACAAAGAATTTAATTCATCCAATAAGTTATTTAATATCAAGACTTTCAAGGTATGTATTTGGGTAAATAATAATAATAAAAATAAGAGTATATTAAATATATATATATATATTATCAAAAGGTTCAATACCTATAGATTATGATGAACCTCAAATTAATACTAAGAAATAAATAATCAAAAGGTTTTATTTAAAAATAATATTAACAAATCAAAGATATTTTGCCATTCTTTTTAAATATGCAGATTTGAGGTTTATAATTGAGTTTCTATATATTGAAATACTAATTAGATTCAATCAAGCATATTTACAATAACAAAATAATGCACCTATTTTGTACCTGAGTCCTTAAACAACAACAAAAGAAGAAATACAAGAATTTTTTTATCAGGAACCTATGTCTCTTAAAAATAACCTTTTTAATAGCAACGCCCTGAGCCTAGCCTATACCTGTAAATTTTATACATATAATTTATTATCAATAATTTAAAATCATAAATTAATAACATAAACTGTACATAAGTTTCATATTAAGCTTGGAAACAAAATGAATTTTTCAACAAAAAAAAAAAAAGAAAAAGTTTTAACTTATTTCCTTTTCAATAAAGTTTTGTAAGCAGAATAAAAATTAGTTGCCTCTCGCGATTTTCTATTTTTTTTATTACTAAATCAAAATGCGTAAAGTAATAAATTATTTTTTCACGACATTTATTAGAGTAATAAAAACAGATTTTAAAATCGTATTAAAATGCAAATATTAAAATAAATTTTTTTGGTTTTTAGGTGTGTCACGCTATTACCGGGAGATATAATTTTAACTGGAACACCGTCGGGAGTAGGATTTGCAAGAAATCCTCCAGAGTTTCTTATTCCAGGTGATATTATAACAAGTGAAATCGATGAAATAGGTTTGATTAAAAATAAAATTTTGTAATAAAAATTCTATCTTGCTCAAAGGTTTAATTACCGAAACGATTTTGAAATTAATTCGAGTTTTGATTAATATTAGTAAAATAAATATTAAATTTACTTACCTTTGGAATCTGTTTTGAATGAGTCTTAAATAATTCATTACATGAATATAGTCCTCTATTGTTGTTGTTGTTATAAAATATTTATTTATCTGTCTTCAATTAGTTTTTCATTATTACTTAGGTAGTCATGAAGCAATCAACTGCGTTTTGCAAGATCTATAAAATAATAATTTTTCCTGTTTTTTAATAAATAATTATTAAATAATAAATTAAGCTCCAGTACTTAATAATTACACACAGAGAAAAAAATGTTTCTAATTTAAACTTTTTTTTTTTCTTCTACATATGTAATATATTTATAATATTGTTGATTTTTAAATAAATAAATTATTATATAATTCAATTTCATTTCATTTATAATATTAATTCTATTGAATTATAAAAAATTTTTATTTTACTAAGTAAAATGTGTCACTATGTAAAAACACTGCATTAACTTATTTAAACAATATGGATATTAAATCGAAAAAAGAAAAAATAATATGATATTTACAAATTATTCTTTAGCATCACCAATTCCATCGCTATTTATAGCAAACATGGCCTCTGACTCAGGCAAGCAAGGACTGTCATAAATTTTACATATTCTTGTTTCACCTCTTCCTTTCCTTAAATACAATCTTGTTGTAGATGAATGAGCCATGATGTTTCCTCCTACAGGTTTTTTAGGATCAGCAGCAAACATTGTTGCACAATCAACTTGAGCTACCACTTGATTTGTAAGTATCACAGCTACTCCAAACTGAACAAAATTATATTAATACAATGTGTACATTAAAAAAAAAAGCAAACTTGAATTAATTAATTTTTTACCTCATCAGCCAATCTTAGACACATTCTCAAAAACCTTGCAAGATGCATTTGACGAGCAGATAATTCTCCTCTTCCAGAATAATCAGTTCTGTACAAAGCAGTCGCACTGTCAATTATAAGAAGGGCATACCTAAAAGTTTTAAGTAATTAAAATAAAGCAAAAAAAAAAAAAAAAAATTGAATAATTCTTTTTAAAAAAAATTCACGTAAATATTTTTTTACGAATACTATAATAATATTTGCAATTTAACTTTCTGAAACATAATAATAATAATTAAAAATAATTTATATTATTTAATTAAAGAACTTTTTCTTTTACCTTGATTCAGACATCATAGCTGAAGCCATTAACAAAAGTTGAGTTTGATGATCAGTATTATAAGCTCTAGCGACTGCAACATTATCTAACACATCACTGAGGGACAATTTAAATCTTTCAGCCACTGCTATAAGCCTTTCAGGCCTAAATGTTCCTTCGGTATCAATGTATAAACATTTACCCTCTCCTCCATTTTGATCTATGGGTAGCTGAAATTTAATTTTTTTTATTTGTCATTGTTTCTTTATGATTTGAAAACTTTTAAATACTAATATCTAACCTGACAAGTGACGGCCAATGTATGACAAAGTTGAGTTTTACCAGTTCTAAACTCTCCAAAAATTTCTGTTATTGAACCTGTTTCTATTCCACCTCCCAATAATTTATCTAATTCCTTAGACCCTGTTGTTAACAAAATAAGTTCTGCTCTTTTTTGATGAAATTCTGTAGCCGTTGTAAATCCCATAGGAACTAATTTGTAAGCTTCAGACTAAAGAAAACATATATATATATATATATTAATAAAGCCATGTTTAAAAACAAAAAAAAAAAAAAACTTTATACTATTTTAATTTTACAATTATTTTTTCCACTTTAGCTTCACTAATCCCCTTTATTTGTGCCAGGCTTTTTTTGGGAGCAAAAGCTACTGCTTCAACCGTGTAATATCCAGCTTCTTCTAACTTTTTAATATCCCCAGATGTGATTCCCTGGCCCTCTAATTTTTTTATTGACGATGGGCCATAATCTTCACTTTCTTCTTCCACACACTGAGCCGGTGATGTAACCGAAGAAACTGCCATAATAATTTATTAATCTTTTAAAGAATAAGTTAAAATGATACCTTATTTTATGCTTCAGTTCTAAATAACAACAACTTTGCACATCAGTTAACAAACTTTAACAAGTTCAGGCGCTCTTTCGTGGTTATAGAATTAGTGCGGCAAAAACTAAAACCACGGTTTGATTCCCTCCTTTAATAAAATAAAAAAAAACTTACGCATATACTATTTTAAAATTTAAAAACATAAAAAATTAATGTAGCTCGAATGCATTATAAATTCTTTGCAAATAAAATAAAATATGAGATTCAAAATAATATTTTTATAAAAATATCATTTTCATTAAATATTTATGTAATACAATTTTCAACTGATTTTAACCAATCAATTTTTTTCCGCCATTCGTAGTTTTCAAAATAATAGACAAAAGTTTTTGCAAAAATTTTTTAAGAATTTAATTTTTCATTTAATTAAAACTTAGAGCTAATATTAACCGAAGCAAAAAATTTGTAATTTTTATTAATCGTTCGAAATCATAAAAAAGCTTAAATTTTTTATGCGTTAAAAATTAATTAACGATAAAAAAAAGGATTTATTTGTTACGCAAATAATTTAAAAATACACATTAAATTAAAATAAAATTTCGACAATGAATTCTGTTTACAGTTATTGTTTAATTTACAGTTTTGATTATAAAAAATTAAATTATACTCACATACACAGAAGCAAAGAATGCAATTCTATTCGTTCTGTTTACCATTTGCAATTGAATAGTAATGGACGCCATGCAAATCAATTCTAAATTTTTTTTAAATTTGATACAAGCGGATGTAACTACGGCGTATTATTTCTCATGTTAAATCCTAGAACAAACTGTAAAAGACAGTTATAAATTAAATTCAAAGTTAAAAAAAATTTTTTTTTTTTCTGCCTACTAATTCATATATGTTCTTTTAATCTAAAACCTGATATGAAAATAAATATAAAAGACACATTTGCCTGAATAAAAACATTTTCATTATTATTATTATTATTATGAAAGATAATAAAAAATTAAGAATGTATAAATTTTTTTCAATGACTTGCATTTTTGAAAAAAAAGAATTTTTTTTTTGTAAAATTGAGTTTGTACTTCTAACTATAGCTCAAAAGTTTTATTTTTTAATCTTGTTCATTATTAAATTTTTATTATCTGCTTTCTAAGTAAAAAGTAAATATTTAATAATTATTACTAACAAAATGTTTTATCAGAAAACTTTTTTTTTGTTTTTTTACCAAAAAAAAAAAATTAACTATGTTGTTAAAGATTTAATAAAGATTCTTGTAAATTAATTGCACAATATAGATTTTTAAAAAATTTAAAAAAAAAAAAAAATCTGTCACTTCAAGTGTTTGAAAAATTTTTATAGCAAAAGTAAAAATTTTATCTACAATTTAGTAATATAAACCTGAAATTAATTAAAAACTCCCAAAATAAACGCTACCTTGTAAAACATTTATCCGTTTCCTTGGAAATTTATTTTTTATTAGAAAAATCATGAGTAAAACTTTTTGTCATTCAATTATTCTAAGTAAAATAAAATTTAACTTTTCAAAGATTTGAAATATTTGAACAACAATAAGTTTGCAAAATTACCAACATGACAAAAACTAATTTTTGTTGAAGTAGTTAGATAATAAAAATTTTTTATTACCACTAGAAACATTTTTATCAATGTTTTGAGGGAGTGGTTAGAATGTTTAAAGAGTTTAACTCGTTACATTGTTTGGAATTGAAAAAAATTAGAAAGAATTAACATTATCTAAAATATGTATGTTTTAGCTGTGGTAGCAGTTGTGCTATGTCTTTTATTCAGAGTTTTAAATGTAAATAGTCAACCACAAAAACCAGTGATAGTGTGCCAAGATATTTCTTTTCTAGAAACTATTTTCAAATTGTCTCCTATTTTTAATGATCCGTTAGTATATAATTCTTAAAGTAGTACTTACCTGAAATTTTAATAGGTTTTTATAGTTTCATTTCCATATATAACTGGGATACAATTTTTCCTTCAGGTATACGCCACCCCGACTGTGGGGATTTAATGGTCATGTACAGACAATTCTTCATAGTCTTTTGGGTAGACTGCGTTGCCCTTGGCCTGTTGGAAAAAGAACATTTTTATCTTTAGAAGATGGTTCTACATTAACATATGATGTGTATGAACCTTTAGGACCTTGTTTTGATGGTACCTGTGATATTGCTCTCTGATTCCTTTTAAGTAAAATAAATCAATATTTTTATTTCTATTGTATTTTTTGTAACAGATAATGTAACGATTGCTGTGTGTCCAGGAATAGCAAATACATCAGAAAGTGTTTACATTAGAACATTTGTGCATTATGCTCAATATCATGGATATAGGTGTGCAGTTTTAAATCATTTAGGTGCTCTTTCTTCAGTAAAATTAACTTCTCCAAGAATATTTTCATATGGTGAGCAATTTTTATTCCCTTTTTAAAAATATACTTTTAATAGCTAAACAATTACTAACAAAGAAATACATAGTTTTTTT